>NW_015650700.1:43495-51572 GCF_001515625.1 Sinocyclocheilus rhinocerous | reverse complement strand
AGGGAGCCTATGGAAGCACCACGAATCTAAATAATATACTTTCAAACATACTGATAAACTAACATGTTTAATACAAAAATATTTAAAACAGCTAGTTCATATATATTCGGATACAACAGTCATGCATCGCTATTAGGATCGCGCGTCCTGTGACAAGTTTGCCGCATCAGAGCACGGACGTTATCAGTCCAAAAGGTCTGCAAAATCAGTCAACGGTGAAAATCAAAAGTAGATTTATTTTAAAGATTTATTATTATTATTATTTATCCTCTGCGTCTCAATCGGGCTCAAATTGATAAGCAATATAGACGTCGCCATTGTTCACAATACAACCGGAGCACATGCCGCTGAGGTGAGGGGCTATGGCAAGCCGTTTTGACTTTTATTCATTCTCAGGATATGAATTCTTTATACTGATCTTCTTTCCTTCTGTGGAGAAAAGGACTGCATCGGGTCTTAAGGTAGTATGGACGACATCTGGGAACTGAAGCCTTATCTTCAAGTCTACCCTAAGCTCCCATGCTTGGGCAGACTGCAGGAGGCTAACCCTGGATTTATTGGGCCCTGGTGGAGATTTCTACTAGTAACAATTGCTATTTTTGATATCAGCAATTACATTTCCACTAATAACAATGTTAATTCTTGATATCAGCAGCGACATCATCACTAGCAGAAATTGAATTCTTCATATCAGCAATTAAATTTCTACTAGTAAAAAATATTATTCTTGATATCAATCATTTATATCCAGGGAATGGAAATAGACAAGCCTTATTGACTTTTATTCATTCACAGGATACGAATACTTGATATCAGCAATTCAATTTTCACTAGTTAAAATGTTAATTCTTGATATCAGGAATCGGCTACTAGTAAAATTCTTGATATCAGCAGCGACATCATCACTAGCAGAAATTGAATTCTTCATATCAGCAATTAAATTTCTACTAGTAAAAAATATTATTCTTGATATCAATCATTTATATCCAGGGAATGGAAATAGACAAGCCTTATTGACTTTTATTCATTCACAGGATACGAATACTTGATATCAGCAATTCAATTTTCACTAGTTAAAATGTTAATTCTTGATATCAGGAATTAGATTTCTACTAGTAACAATTGCTATTTTTGATATCAGCAATTACATTTCCACTAATAACAATGTTAATTCTTGATATCAGCAGCGACATCATCACTAGCAGAAATTGAATTCTTGATATCAGCAATTAAATTTCTACTAGTAAAAAATATTATTCTTGATATCAATCATTTATATCCAGGGAATGGAAATAGACAAGCCTTATTGACTTTTATTCATTCACAGGATACGAATACTTGATATCAGCAATTCAATTTTCACTAGTTAAAATGTTAATTCTTGATATCAGGAATCGGATTTCTACTAGTAACAATTGCAATTTTTGATATCAGGAATTAAATTTCAACTAGTAAAAATTATAATTCTTGATATCTGTGGTAACATACATCTTTGGATGCTGGAGACTGGAGCCTTTAGCCAGGAGATTGTGTCATCAGATGGTTACCAATTAACCTGAAGTGTTTCGACCCTTAACCATAACACTCTCCTGTTGGTGGGTCAGCAGTGGTGGCCAGCCACTACTCACTCCCTCCTGGCTGCCAGCTCAACTCCTCCCTCCTGCTCCAAATCCAACAAGAGGCTCTCTCTACTGCCTCCCCCAGTCTTCGCACTGCCTTCTTTCTCTCAGCCCCCCTCAGTCCAACGTCTGTCATTAGCTTCCAAGCTGACTGGGCTGGGAAACCCCTGCATCCCACCTCGACTGGGTACAACCATTTCTGCCAGCCTTTGTCCCTGCAGTCCTGCACCAGGTCTTTATAGCGTTCAGACTTCCTTTCAAATGCCTCCTCCCACGGCACTGTAAGCTCCACTAGGATGATCTTCTTTCCTTCTGTGGAGAAAAGGACTGCATCGGGTCTTAAGGTAGTATGGACGACATCTGGGAACTGAAGCCTTATCTTCAAGTCTACCCTAAGCTCCCATGCTTGGGCAGACTGCAGGAGGCTAACCCTGGATTTATTGGGCCCTGGTGGATTTGTCCCCTCCTTGACAAATGTTATACCAGGTGGCGGCTTGCTCTTATGTTGCCATTTCCTGGTCCTCTCCTGCTCTAGGATGTCAGCTAGCACAGTCAGTACTTTGTCATGGCGCCATCTGTATCTGCCCTGGGCAAGCGCGGTCTTACATCCTGACAAGATGTGTGCCATCGTTCCCTTTTGCCCGCAGAGCTTGCATATTGGGTCGTCCCTCATCCCCCATCTGTGTAGATTCACAGGGGTTGGAAGGGTGTCATAGACGGCCCTAAGCAAGAAGGAGATCCGATATGGCTCGACCCTCCAAAGGTCAGCCCATGTCACCTTCCTCTTGGGGAGATCCCACATTGTCCAGGCTCCCTGGGATCCTGGCCCCACAACCTTTGCTTTCCTCTGCTCTTCCTCTAGGCCCCTTACTTCAGCCTGGACCATGGCTCTCCTCTCCACAAGATTGGCTTTCCCCCACTCTTGGAAGTGGGTCATTCCCGGGCCTTGCCTTCCCGTGCATGGTGCTCCGATGATGTCTTTGAGCTTTAAATTCCCTTCTGCTAGGGCCAAAGATGCTGAAGCCTCCCACTTTCGTCCTGACCTGGTTTTTATACCAGCTTCTCTGACCTTGCTGTCTCTTGAGTCCCGAAAGGTCATGGCCACTCTGCACTTTGCTACTTGGAACTCCTCAAACAGGGAAGAGAGGGGTAGTTGTAATTGCCCAGATCTGATGTACAGCCCGACTGATGTGAAGCCTGGAGGGATTCCCAGCCACCTTCTGAGGTGTGAGTTGATCTTACGTTCCACTCCTTCCACTGCTGTAAGTGGGACCTCATACACTGTCATCAGCCACATCAGTCTGGGGAGCAGGCCATGTTGATAAAGCCATGCTTTAAACTTCCCTGGGAGTCCTGATTTATCAGTTTTCTTCAGCCAACCCTCTGCTTGCTTCTCTGTGCTGCGGACATTGTTGTGGTCCCTTAATGACTCATCGTACCACTTTCCCAGATACTTGATGGGATTGTCCTTGATGGAAGGTATGATCTCGCTTTGTATGACCAGATTGTACTTGAAGGAGATGTTACCCTTCCTGATGACCAAGCTCCTTGATTTTCTTGGCTTAAAAGTCATTCTGGCCCATTTTGTCGCCTCATCAAGCTTTGCTAGAACCCACCTAGCCTGTACATGGGATGATGTTGTGATTGTAAGGTCATCCATATAACCCCTGATAGCTGTTTGCCGGATCCCTGAGTTCATCATTGGGCCTCTGGTTTCCTTTTCTCCTGCTTTGATGATGAGGTTCATGCCCATGATGAACAGGGTGGTGGGGGAGACTGTACATCCTGTGACAATCCCTCTCTCGAGGTGCTGCCACTGTGTGATGTAGTCCTTAGTTTTAAAACGGAGCTTGATTCCATCCAGGTAGCTGCTGATCATAACCTTGAGGTGATCTGGGATGTGGTAGTACTTCAGAGCTGTCCTGATTAGATCGTGGGGGATAGACCCGTAGGCATTAGCCAAGTCCAGCCAGATAACTGTCTGGTCAGGTTCTTCGCCCTGGCCTCATGTATCATCTGGCTGTGTGTTCCAGGCATCCCGCAAATCCTGGGATCCCAGCCTTTTGGATTGAGGTGTTAACATATCCATTCTCGATCATGTACATGGACATCCTCTTTGCCAGCACTGAGAAGAAGATTTTGCATTCAGCACTGAGTAGGGAGATGGTCCTAAATTGGCTTATGCTCGCTGAGGCTTCCTCTTTGGGGACAAAGCATCCTTCTGCCAGCTTGGTGGAACAGTGCCTTTCTTCCAGATCCTCTGTAGCAGCTTCCACAACCACCAGAGAAGCTGTGGGCACTTCTTGTACACCCATATAGGGTATACCGCTGGGACCTGGGACTGAAGCCGCTCGTGCCTTTTTAACCACTTCCTGGATTTCCTTCCAGGTTGGTTCATTGATGTTGAGCATAATGGTGGGGGGCTCTGCCATATCAATTTCTGGATTTTCATCTAGGGGAAGATGGCAGTTTGGGTCACTATGCGTCTCCTTGAGAAATGCCTCCACCTCCTCTTTAGGGCTATTCAGACTCCCAGATTTAGCTTCTACCATTAGAGACTTGGTGAAGTTGTAGGGATCCTTTATGAACTGGGCCCTCCGCTTCTCCTTCTCTTTGCTCCGTTTCGTCATCCTTTCCGCCCTTCTTAGTCTCCTAAGGCGCTCCCGAAGCCAGCTTGTGAGTTCCTTTACCCCTTCCTTTTCCTCCGTGCTGCTTGCTTTGTACCTCTTGTTAAGGCTCTTGATTTCTTTCCTTAGGGATTCCCAGCCACCTTCTGAGGTGTGAGTTGATCTTATGTTCCACTCCTTCCACTGCTGTAAGTGGGACCTCATACGCTGTCATCAGCCACATCAGTCTGGGGAGCAGGCCATGTTGATAAAGCCATGCTTTAAACTTCCCTGGGAGTCCTGATTTATCAGTTTTCTTCAGCCAACCCTCTGCTTGCTTCTCTGTGCTGCGGACATTGTTGTGGTCCCTTAATGACTCATCGTACCACTTTCCCAGATACTTGATGGGATTGTCCTTGATGGAAGGGATGATCTCGCCTTGTATGACCAGATTGTACTTGAAGGAGATGTTACCCTTCCTGATGACCAAGCTCCTTGATTTTCTTGGCTTAAAAGTCATTCTGGCCCATTTTGCCGCCTCATGAAGCTTTGTTAGAACCCACCTAGCCTGTACATGGGATGATGTTGTGATTGTAAGGGCATCCATATAACCCCTGATAGCTGGTTGCCGGATCCCTGAGTCCATGATTGGGCCTCTGGTTTCCTTTTCTCCTGCTTTGATGATGAGGTTCATGCCCATGATGAACAGGGTGGGGGAGACTGTACATCCTGTGACAATCCCTCTCTCGAGGTGCTGCCACTGTGTGATGTAGTCCTTAGTTTTAAAACGGAGCTTGATTCCATCCAGGTAGCTGCTGATCATAACCTTGAGGTGATCTGGGATGTGGTAGTACTTCAGAGCTGTCCTGATTAGATCGTGGAGGATAGACCCATAGGCATTAGCCAAGTCCAGCCAGATAACTGTCAGGTCACCTTTCTTCGCCCTGGCCTCATGTATCATCTGGCTTAGGACTCCTGTGTGTTCCAGGCATCCCGCAAATCCTGCGATCCCACACTATTGGATTGAGGTGTTAACATATCCATTCTCGATAATGTACGTGGACATCCTCTTTGCCAGCACTGAGAAGAAGATTTTGCATTCAGCACTGAGTAGGGAGATGGTCCTAAATTGGCTTATGCTCGCTGAGGCTTCCTCTTTGGGGACAAAGCATCCTTCTGCCAGCTTGGTGGAACAGTGCCTTTCTTCCAGATCCTCTGTAGCAGCTTCCACAACCACCAGAGAAGCTGTGGGCACTTCTTGTACACCCATATAGGGTATACCGCTGGGACCTGGGACTGAAGCCGCTCGTGCCTTTTTAACCACTTCCTGGATTTCCTTCCAGGTTGGTTCATTGATGTTGAGCATAATGGTGGGGGGCTCTGCCATATCAATTTCTGGATTTTCATCTAGGGGAAGATGGCAGTTTGGGTCACTATGCGTCTCCTTGAGAAATGCCTCCACCTCCTCTTTAGGGCTATTCAGACTCCCAGATTTAGCTTCTACCATTAGAGACTTGGTGAAGTTGTAGGGATCCTTTATGAACTGGGCCCTCCGCTTCTCCTTCTCTTTGCTCCGTTTCGTCATCCTTTCCGCCCTTCTTAGTCTCCTAAGGCGCTCCCGAAGCCAGCTTGTGAGTTCCTTTACCCCTTCCTTTTCCTCCGTGCTGCTTGCTTTGTACCTCTTGTTAAGGCTCTTGATTTCTTTCCTTAAGTTGTAAATTTCCCTCTCTCTTCTGTTCAGTTGCTTCCCTGCCTTGATATTGCCCTTCCTCTCTATCGTGCCAAATCGTAATTGTATTTTCACTAGGGATGTAACGATTAACTGCGAGCCGGTTGAATGAAGTCAAACAATTCTGTTTTTGCTTCAAATTTCGGAATTATACAATCTTATTTAGATTAAAAACTGATCATGTTGCATGTATGCAGCATCTTTGTTTGGATCATGATTAAAATGCAGGTTGCCTATAATTTTAAATGGAAAGAGCACAGACCAAGCCTTATTTTTTTATATGAAGAGTTTTTTTTTGTGTGTTACTTATTTATTTGATTTGGGGCTGGTTTTAAAATTTCAATTTAGTTTTGTTATTTACATAATATTTAAATTTTGTCATTTAGCAGACGCTTTTATCCAAAGCGACTTACAAATGAGGACAATAGAAGCAATCAAAACCAACAAAAGCGCAATAATATGTAAGTGCTATATTAGTATATTATTATAGTGTTATATTTCAATTTCACAAAGAAATGTGCAGCATTTTGTCCAAGCAATAATAAAAGGACACATTTAATTTATAATTTGTCCTCATAAATCTCATTTTGTAAAAAAAAAAAAAATAAAAATAAAAAATTGTGAATCGAATCGTGAGTTGAGTGAATCCGTTACATCCCTAATTTTCACTAGTTAAATGTCACCATAGACTACCATTCAAATTTAATTGTTGATATCAAGAATTTATTTCTTACTAGTTGAAATTCCAATTTCACATATCAGAAATACAATTCTTACTAGTAAAAACCTTTATTTTTGATATCAGTAATCACATGGTTACTAGTACATACGTTTATTCTTGATATCAACAATTTAATTGCCACTAGTGACAATGTTAATTTCTGATATCACGAATGTGATTGTTACTAGTAAGAAACCAATTTTAGATATCAAATGCATTTTCAAATGCATCTAAATGGGGACATTACATAGACTTCGATTGTTTTTATATACAGATAGTTATACACTTTTTAACCTAACCCTAACACTACCCCAAACCCTACCTAAAGTAATTATTGATATCAACAAAGGCAGTTGATATCTGAAATTGCCCTTGCAACTAGTGAAAATAGAATTACTGATATCTTAAATAACATTTTAACTAGTAAAAATACTTTTACAGATATCTAGAAATGTCATTTTTACAGGTAAGAATAGTTATGGTAATGACATCATGAATATTAATGAGATTTGGTTTTCCCACAATCCTCGTTTTAGCGTCAGCATTGGCCAAAGATGCCGGAAGAACATCCATGCACAGAAACGGCTCCTCCTTTATTTATTTGTTTTGTCAATGAAACATGAAAATTATATTATATATAATTTTTTTTTTGTTGTTAATTGTTTAAAAAAAAGCAATTTCATCCCGTTTCTTTTTATTGGCCACCAAGTCCTTCAAATAATTAAAGGAAAAAATTAACAAGGCATTCATTTAGCTATAACATAACAAAATAACTTCATGTTGTTTTTTCACATGTTTATTTTTGGTTTCATTACACTTTCTTCTAATACATCAAATAAAAAAATGCAACCAAAATGAAAAATAAAACAGATAATAATGCGTCATACAAAGTTTGAACGTTTTACTGGATTTTTTTTTATTTATATCGTTGTATTTAGGCTACATGAATGAGTCGTCATATTGCGTGCCCAAATTCGTGCCGGCATTTCTCTTTTTTTAAGGCGGGTGTTTTTTTTTTTTTTAACTGTACATTTTGATGTATTATTATGTACACCGACACGTTTGATGAGCCGACATATTTGCACTCTCGGCTCGGATACCATTGACCATTCTTCTTGACCATTGGGACCAAACGTGATGCACACTGTAATGTCCTAATAGGCATTATTTTTATATAACATGTTGTCCAGTTCTTGAAGATCGGTGAATGATAAAGTCTATTGAACCTCTTTCTCATGTTTGTCTCAGCCATTTCAATGTTGCGTTAAATATGGCACTGCACTGATACACTCTTTTGAAAGTTAAGACATGAATAACAGTCTCTCAGTTGTAGTGGGTTCGGAGAATGGACAACGATTTAATCAGAATTGTGTAATCTTGCCCATCTGGTTCATTGCTTATT
>NW_015650700.1:42045-43471 GCF_001515625.1 Sinocyclocheilus rhinocerous | reverse complement strand
TGAGTGTTGTTTTGGCAAAACAACACAAAATAAAACGGAATAGAGACTATATGTTATCTCAAAAGAGATAAATAAAATGGTGACTTCATTTTAAATGTAGGGGCGGTTCTAGGGTTTCTTCCTCGGCAGAAGGCGGAATCGAACTCGGGTCCGTCGCGTCAAAAAACAGCTGCTTTGAGCTTTACCACCTGTGCCACTGAAGCACACAATTATGAGACGTTTTTTTGCACTATTGTGCAACACTACCACACATTGGTAGGTCAAAAATAGCAATTGTTACTAGTAGAAATCTAATTCCTGATATCAAGGATTAACATTTAACTAGTAAAAATTGAATTGTTGATATCAAGAATTCTTATCCTGAATGAATAAAAGTCAAAATGAATACAATTCTTACTAGTAAAAACCTTTATTTTTGATATCAGTAATCCCCTGGTTACTAGTACAGATGTCTATTCTTGATATCAACAATTTAATTGTCACTAGTGACAAATAAATAGTTGATATCAAAAATTAAATTGTTGATATCAAAATTAAATTGTTGATATCAAAAATTTAATTGTTGATATCAATAATTAAATTGTTGATATCAATAATTAAATTGTTGATATCAAGAAGAGACATCTGTACTAGTAACCAGGGTATTACTGATATCAAAAATAAAGGTTTTTACTAGTAAGAATTGTATTTCTGATCCATCGTGTATTTCTGAGGGAGGGGCTTCATAAAAGCAGGAAATGATCAGCATGTTTATCAGAGAAGGGACAGAGCGGTGAAGAATAAAGGTAAATTATGTGAAAAATAATGCGTTTTTAAAAAAAAACGAAGCATGAACACGTTAGATTGCACCCCATAAACACAATCAAGCCTAGAACAAAACCAGTCAACCACCCCTTTAAAATAAGCTGGTTATCTTGGCAGAATGTTGAGTTACAAAACAAATAAGCTATTCTTGAAATTTCGGTGATGCCACGAAAAAATCCACACAGAAATCAGAACCTGGCTTAAGTCACAATTTTTTTGCCTTTCCTGGCATTGAGCTGATTGCCGCTTGTGTGGATTGATATTAAAAGTGCAGTAGGAGATCTTGGAAAATGCTAACTTTAGCCTGATAGCACTGAAAGCGAACGTCCCACCCTCCCTGCAATCGCCATCCAAAGCCACGCCCCCTGAACGCATATACGCTCACAGACCAGAATACCAGAGACAACGTTCCTACAATAGGCTACATCAGCGGTTCCCAATTCCAGTCCTCGCACATTTCATATGTATCTCTTATCACGTGCGACATTTGTTCTATTCGACCATACGTGCCCTGCGAAGTGGACATCACTGGATATTCCGCTAACCAGTTCGAAGCGAGCGTATTTCCCCTGCTCAGGGAGTAGGGAGCAATGAACACTGTGTAGGGATCATATCGATCGGA
>NW_015650700.1:35928-41768 GCF_001515625.1 Sinocyclocheilus rhinocerous | reverse complement strand
TCTGCACAGCATGCGTGAACGCACTGATGACGTATCCTGTCTGCGCGAACCGGGTGCGCAGAGGTATGCTAATAGATACATTGACAGGCTGGTTGGAAAGCCAATTAAAACGCTTGGATGGAGCGTTTTGATTGGACGAACATTTCTTGGTCCTACGCCTTCCACAGAATATATAAATACAGATGAATACATTTAGACCACTTAACTTAATGATTGCTATCGGGATGTGAAGAGACTTTCAACCAGCATAACAAAAACATTTTCTGAAGACAATCACCTATTGCACCTTTAAGGTCTGTTTTCACTTTCTAATGGTAGAAAAGCAGTTTCTGAATGGAGTGGTATGAGAATTAACAGGAGTTTCTGCACCAAAAGTAAACCCAGAGATGATTGAAAAAAAAAATTGTTTAGGAAGCCAACCTATGGTATGTATTTATTTATTAATTTTGCAAAATAATAAGCGTAGTAACAATAAAATCATTAATTTCAGTATTTATTATGGTATAAATGAAAATTTGAGTGCTGTGTCTCAGAACCCTTTAATCCTGTTTATCAGTCAAATTCATTTATAAATGGAAACACAACAGGTATGAAATATGATCTGTAAGTGAAAAGCACTGTTAATGAGAACACGAACACAGGACTGCTGCAAGTTAGTAGGGAAATTTATTTAATTATTAATCAGAAAGCACATTTGGAAAAGAACATATTTTTATATGAACATTTCAGCAGGTTCAGTACAATTCATTTTAACGCAGACAATGTAATTAATTGTTCTAATCAACTGACAGCCTTAAAACATAGTAATAACCTGCATTCTCCTGTGCAACTGTTTGTATGTAGGTGCTTACCGAAACACCTGAGCCGTATTTGTCCTGATGTATAATTAAAAGCTCATATTAAAGAGCTGATTTTTTTAAGTCATGGCCTTCGAGAGAGAGGAATATATTTCCTATCCTTCTGTCTTTCTCTTTGTCTCCGTCCTCTCTGACATTGTCACTCAAGCTGTTTTTGTCTGTTTAATTCCTTTGATTTATCTTTCTGAACTTCCATCTATTTGCACATTGTTTTACCCTGCGATGTCAGTGTGAGTTTTTTTTATGTGGTTTTATTTTTCATCGATTGTGTTTCTCACTGTCTCAGTGAATGATAGGAGGTCTTAGTGAATCACCTCTGCTCTCTCTTACTCTGTTCATTGCTTTCTTATTAGCAGCAGGGTTTCCACATCCCACGTCCTTTTGCGTCCTGGAGTCTGATTGATTTAGCTTACTCCCAGCATTGATTTCCATCCTCTAAACAAAAACACTGTAAAAAATCTACTGTAAAACTTACAGTAACTTACTGGCAATTTTGGTTGCCAGTAAGACTGTAAATTTACAAGAGTACTGTAAATTAATAATTACCATTGTACTGTAAAAATACAGCACACTGCTGTGCATATATGCTGTATAATTGTTTTTTTTACAGCATCACTGTAAAATTAGAGTACCAATGTTTATGAATGTGAGTGAAATTGTGAAATTCAATTCACTAAATTAACTACAGTTGAGATTTTTCACCGCTGTGATAGTTGTTAATCCTACTTTTGCTGTAATTTTCAGTAGTCTTTGTTTTTGTCAATTTAATGTGTAATGTAAACAATAAAACATTCAAAATAACAGGTTTTCATAAATTTGACAATTTATTGTACAATAATGTCCATTTAACATAAGCACCAGTTTCCAAAACATATTTGGAGAAACAAAAATGGAGATTGCACATTAAATGAAAGGCTTTAGCCTTGGGGAAAAAACATCCCTACAATGTAACTGAACTTCATTCATAAACTCACTTTAAATAAACTAACACAAAACAAATGTTCTGAACTGTGCCTACCTTTACATCGCCAAATCCATGAAAAGGCAAGACATTGCATGTACATTAACTTGAACATCAATCATGTACTTGACAATCAGTTCAGATTCTCTCACTTCAATTCCATTTTTTTTTTAAATGGCAAGCCATTCAAAGTCCATTAGCTTCCGTAGCAGTGTGCATACATGTGGGTTCATTCCATTAATTTTCTTTTCTTGCTTTCCAGCAACTTTTGATCCAGTTTCCGGGTTAATACCCACAATTCCTCTGTGAAAAAACACACATCCCAAAAAAAAACGCATATACTCAAAGAATAAATTAAAGAGTCATTTTAAATTACATTTTACTTAACATTTAATTTATTGGAGAGTTAGGGCCAAAGAAAATATTTCCAATAGTTTAACAACTTAATTGTATTTTGAAAATAAACAAATGTAGATTTTGATGGCTGCAACGGTGCAACCTGCTCCAAAAAGGTTGGGACAGAGACAAATATTTTTTTTTATTAAATTATATAATTGTTATTTATTTTACCATTTTTCCCTGTTATTTTCGTTATTATTATTTTTTTTAATAATTGTATTTTTATTTTTTTAATTTATTTAATTTTTATATGGTTCTGCATTGTAGTATTTCATTTTTTATTTTTGCATATTTGTAATAGAATTGCATAATTTAATAAAATATTTTCGCTCGACTTTTGTTTGTATGAAAACTTTTCCGAAAAACATCTAATCCTGATGAGCTATCCAAACCTATAAACCTAAAAAAAAGTGAAGGAAATTTGGATGTCTGCAATAAATATTCAGTAAGAGTTTATGCTCTGACATACACTATCACCAAAAGTTTTGGATCAGTAAGACTTGTAATGTTTTTTTAAAGAAGTCTCTCATGCTCATTAAGGCTGCATTTATTTGATCAAAATTACAGAAAAAACAGTAATCTTGCAAAATGTCATTACAATATAAAATAATGGTTTCTATTTTAATATACTTTAAAATATAATTTATTTCTGTGATGCAAAACTGAATTTCCATCAGCTGGAGGTAAGTTCAAGCTAAGAACCGTTTATGAAATATTTAATTGCTTTGAAGGATTAGAAAATCAAGACTTCACATTGGTAATTTCAGTAGCATGAAAAACAAATGAAAAAATATTATTATAAATTATACAAAGAAAAGTGAGCAAAGGACACTAAAGCGGTCATTGACTTCAGTCTAATGTGAGCTATGCACTTTTGCAAAAACTCCCATAATCACTGAAGCAAATCAATCGCTTGCATTTATTTTGCACTTTGTTGTTTATGATTATGACAGAATTTGTGAATGCACATTCAGAATTCAGTGAGCACGCACACTTGAACAACTCCGGCATTCTCCGCGGTGATGAATCAAAATGCCTCTGATTGGACATTGCATTCATAAACTCAGCAGAAAGGTGTGTGAATGGTTATGATGCTCAACACTGCAAAACGCAAGTATAAAGACATCAGATGCAACATGAGCATTACTTCACATTATTTCACATTACACTTACATCGTGACTGCCGTAATATTTCTTGCTTAATTGTGCAGGGACACTTTTTGCTCCTATCATAAATTTGGGCGACATTTTTGCCCCAAGCCCCCATTCATTTCTGACCCTGGTGCCAACCAACATTATAAGTCCTGCTAGGGGTGTGCGATATTGACAAAAAAAAGATAACTTGATTTTTTCTGGGATTTTATTGATAACGATAATTAGACAATATTTTGCTGAGAGTGTTATTATGCTGGTATCTTAAGGATTGCCGTGGACAGCTGATTCTTAAAGTTTTTGATATTTTTCATACTCTGTGTGGTTAGTTCACAGCAGTGATAGAAATTAATATTTTCTAATAAGTTTTAATTGATTTTTACATTTTATGGGCATTTTTACCTTCATAAAGCCATTTTTTCTAAAAGTGTTCATCATCCTTTGAGCCAAATTCTTACATTTAATCAGTCATTTAGAATAATAAAATATTTGAGCTGTTACCAAGCAAATTAAATCAGTATCAACAGAATTCATCTTTGCAATGCAGAGGAAACACAGAAGCTTCATCTGAAGTGGCATTTAGATGCATTTACACACTGTTTAATGCAGGACATGAATGCATGTAACCTGCAGTTACAAATGCAGAAATAATGTTTTGATATGCAAGACATAAAACGTTGAATACTCATATTTGAAATGATATATACACTGAACAAAATTATAAACGCAACACTTTTGTTTTTGCCCCCCTTTGTCATGAGCTGAAATGCAAACCGATTGTTGCAGCAGCTGTCCGGGTGGCTGGTCTCAGGAGGTGAAGATGCTGGATGTGGAGGTCCTGGGCCGGTGTGGTTACACATGGTCTGCGGTTGTGAGGCCGGTTGGATGTACTGCCAAATTCTCTGAAATGGCTTTGGAGACGGCTTATGGTAGAGAAATGAACATTCAGTTCACGGGCAACAGCTCTGGTGGACATTCCTGCAGTCAGCATGCCAATTGCACACTCCCTCAAAACTTGCTCAAAATCTGTGGCATTGTGCTGTGTGATAAAACTGCACATTTTAGAGTGGCCTTTTATTGTGGCCAGCCTAAGGCACACCTGTGCAATAATGATGCTGTCTAATCAGCATCTTGATATGCCACACCTGTGAGGTGGATGGATTATCTCGGCAAAGGAGAAGTGCTCACTAACACAGATTTAGACAGATTTGTGAACAATTTTTGAGAGAAATAGGCCTTTTGTGTACATAGAAAAAGTCTTAGATCTTTGAGTTCAGCTCATGACAAATGGGGGCAAAAACAAAAGTGTTGCATTTTTAATTTTGTTCAGTGTATATAATATATATAAGATACTTTAAATGTGAAATTAAAACCACCAGTAGGCGGCATCAAGTCACTGTTAATAAGTGAGTCATTTTGCGATTGAACCGAATCACTTAAACAGTTGATTCATTCAGGAACAAAATGTTGCTCAGAGACGCAAAACTGTGCTGCGGTGGCTATGTTTGGAATTATTTTTGTTGTCGAAATAGAGCAAAAACAGGTAATATGGTGTCTAAAACGTAAGTCTCTTATTTAACTTCTTGTTTATTGAACTGCTGTAAAAAATCTATATGTAATCGTGCTGATTTTTGGAGAAAATATGGCACTCTTCGTGTGATATTAACTATATGAAATGATATAAATATATACATTTTCTGTCCCTATATCTTCAATTTTGTGATCATTCTAAAAGAACGCAGTGAAAGAACGCACTCTAAATGCGCACACTAGTCTAATCTACTAGACTTCACGGCACACTGTAGGAGTGTTTTGTTTGGATTTTTGCAAAATACCCGATAATGTCAAATTGCACATCGTTAAAACAACAATTACGATATTATCGCAGACGATATATATCGCACACTCCTAAGTCCTGCACCACTGTCTTTTTGGCTAATTAGTGCAAAACCTCTTGCTAAACTGTCAAAGCTTCATTTTAACCACCAATGCAACGATGCAAGTTACCTTACTTCTACATGCTTGTGAAGGGTTGATGTCGAGATTTTATAAACTGCTAGTTTGGTCTTCCTAGGCAAACACAGCTTACACTGCATAATAGAGCTTAAATCACACATTGCTGACACACAGCAGCCACAGCAGCACTTATGTTTGATTTATTTTTTCCTTTTTATTCCAAACATCCCCAAACGCATTAACTATATCATGAAATATCTTGATTATCACCTTATAGATTATGTTGATCTATAGTGGGCGATAGGTCAAAGTAACCTAATAATGTAATCTATGCATAAAAACCTGTCTGTTTACTTAATTAACAGATATGGATGTCATGCCATAACATATTTTTTTTTTAGAGTTTATATTTAATGTGAATTTAACATTGAAAGTTATTGAGAATAAAAACATTGAAAGTTAGGCTACTAATCATAACACTTTCATTGTACAGAAAGAGAGCAAAGAACATTTAC
>NW_015650700.1:35102-35745 GCF_001515625.1 Sinocyclocheilus rhinocerous | reverse complement strand
CAATGATTGTCTTTTGAATTGTCTGTGTAAGTTCTGTTTCTTTGTCTGTGACAGGAGAAGCGCGCGCTTTTTCTGGAAAGTAGGAAAAGGACGCCTGGAACATTTCCAGATACCAGGTTCTTTGTTCTGTTGGTTATTAGTTTATTTATGCTGAAGCCAGTCACGAGACACCACTGCCGTTCTGTTGTTTAAATGAGTCCAGATGCAGAGGTCAGTTATTGCGGTCTTAGTGCTTTTCTTTGAGTCTCTTGAGAAGATAAGCCGAAGGGGACAGAAACTGCTGAGACACTGAGCTGACCCTGTATGTAGTTTTACGACCGCAGATGGCTGGGGAGGAGAACCTTTCGTTTTTCTGGTGGAATGCAGAGATTCAATGTTCGTTTGTGTCTGCTCACAGATTCAATGGTTTCTGTTTTTTGAAGACAGACATCCTACATACACTTTCATTGTACAAAAAGAGAGCAAAGAACATTTACATTATCAAAGAACATTTTCACTGACAGTCTAGTTCAAGCACTCTCAAAAACTCCCATTAAAATCACTGAAGCTGTTTACACTATGAAATTAATATCTTACAGATTCGAACACACATTTGCCCTTTGTTGTTTCTGACGAGAGAATTTGCCAGAAAGAGGTATTCAGT
>NW_015650700.1:31524-34882 GCF_001515625.1 Sinocyclocheilus rhinocerous | reverse complement strand
ATTGCATTCATAAGCTCAACAGCATCGTGTGTGATTGGTTAATGCGCAGTACTGTAAAAACACGTCTGTATCTGGCTCAGCTCCAGCCAGCGAACGCAGATTTGAATTTAGCAGCTGATGATATGACGCACTAAACGTTATAATCACGCCAGTGTGATTGTATTAAATATAGAAAATATTAATCTGCTATTTTTTGTCTTTTGGAAGCTGCATTCAAAATCCACTTGGCTCAAAAATCTGAGAGGGCATGTGCCCCCTCACTTTGAATGGGCATGATTCCTCTGGTAATAACCAATGAGTTTTTAAACCATTTAACCCAGGGGTGGCCAACGTCGGTCCTGGAGACCCCACACTGCCCTGCAGACTTTAGCTCCAACCTTGATAAAAACTGACCTGCCTGGCTATCTAGACCTTGATTGGCTTTGTTTGATTAGGGATGGAGCTGAAGTCACTGTGGCTTTCGACCAACGTTGACCACTCCTGGTTTAACCGAACTAGGCTAATTGGTTAACATTCTTACTGTCGGTTTATGGTTTCCCAGTTAAGCTGGGACCACACTACAGGACTATTCTGACCTCAACACAAAAAAAAACGTTACCATCGACTGGAGCAGATTCTCTGACAGTCAGAGAGGAGCACACACCTAATGACTGAGTCAGTCTACACACTTAACGACTGGACAAATTCTGCCAAACCAAAAATAAAAAATAAAACGCAGAGCGCTCCCACAGCTGCTCCCGCCCCACCAAAGACAACACTGCGGACAACACGGTGATTTTAGCTATTGAAACGTTAAAGTCCGCGTGAACCGGATGTTGCTGCTGACTTTATTTCAGTGCAGTGACGTATTTCCAGCTAAACGGAATATTGAATAGAGGGCTTGGTTTTATTTTTACGCTTATCCTCTCGGTCTCTCACTCATAGCAACCTAACGGTTAGAGGGGTGTGTTTAAGGATTTTCTGCCCAAGCCGTCAAACTGACATCATCAGAAAAGGAATGCCATTCCAGAGCGGAAGCAAATGTTCTGATTTTGATTCAAGATTACAAAGACAAACAATAGGATTAATTATTAATTATGCACGGATTAATTGTTCACATCAAGACTAGCAATGTGGGCTAGTAAAGTAAATAAAGTCCATTTTGATTTCATGAGAACTTCAAGGTTTGTTTTACTTTTCTTAGTTTGTGCTTAATATAACAGAAAACATTAGCTTACCTGCTATGTTGGTGACCATAATAAATGTCACAGCAAAGTGTCTTTTAGAGCCCGACCGATCTGGGTTTTTTGGGGCCGATACTGATACCGATATTAGGGAGTTAAAAAAAGGCCGATATCGATATATATCGGCCGATATTCTTTGTGTATATTATAGTACAATACCAGTCAAAAGTTTGGACACTTTCCCATTCGTGTGTCCAAACATTTGACTGGTACTATATATAAAATACAGTATATACCAACGCTTGAATGCTGCTGCCTGAACAAGAGACCTCCTTACTGAAGTGAAAGTGTTGACTGGTGTCACTATCTCGCGAACGCGCCGGCAGATCTCCACCAAATTCGGGGGATCCCTTCAGCTAGAGGAGCCCTCTCGAACGCCACCCTCCGCGCGTCGGTAACCCCCCGGGATCGCTTGATCGTTCGGCGCCGGACCGCGAATTTAACCACCTGTAACTCCCGAACCCTGGGGGCTATCGACGCGGGGGTGGTCTCATTCGAAAGCGGGCCTCTAGACGTACACGCAATTCGCATTCGAGAAGGTTCCTTGAGCTGAAGGGATCCCCCGAATTTGGTGCGGATTGGCCGCGCCGTTACGGAGATATGGCCGTTCAAAGTTTCAGTGGTTTTCCATAGACTTAAGCTTTAAAGCGTTTCATCCAGGTCGCCAGTAGCAAACAGTGGAGCACACTCTGCTGGACAAACTAAGTAATTACACCATTTCAAGCATTTTATCTGCGTTATATGTTCTGTAAAAAAATTTTCATATCGGCGGCATATTCGCCGATACCGATATATCGGCTACAGGCTCATATCGGCCGATAATATCGGCAAAACGATATATCGGTCGGGCTCTAGTGTCTTTAATATGTTTTGCATTAAGTCCGATGCTTCTTTCTTTTTGGAATTATTGCTTGAGAAGACACATTTTATTATGTATTTTCAAATAGGCCTATGTTTAATTCCCTTAATTATAACATTTATAGCGTTATTTTTAAACATTTAGTCAAACAATATATTATCTCATGTATGTCTAAAATCAGGGCTTAAAAATGAATTGGTTTTAAGTAAAAATTATGTTTTTTTTTTTCGTTACATTTCCCGAGTTACAGGTTAGAACATATATATATAGTCTTCTTGATAATCTTTAAAATGAGAGAAATCACTGACATAATTTAGGCTATTCTTTCTTCGACTGCAGAAAAAAACCCGAAACCATTTCATTTGCAGTGTTAACTTATGAATTAAATGGAAAAACAAGAAATAAATCACAACAAGAACAAGTTTTTTTCTTGTAATCAAGAAAAAATATTTGACAATTTCAAAGTGAATGCTGAATGATATTTGACAGTGAACGCATCTCCACTGCATAGCATATAATCGTTGGTGTCAGTCGCAAATATTAAAAATGTTTTAAGCTACAATGCATGATGTGTGTGTTTCACTAGCTCCGTTCCCATGGACACCTTTTGTTTGATATAATTCTTGATATTTTCAGCCTAAATCCGTATCTAAAGTCGTGTCTACACCAAGAGAACCCATTATAATCAGTTGATGCGGTGACCACACGGGAAGTGGCGCGAGGCGACAAATCTTCTACAGTAACTGATGCCTCCTTCTATCCCGAATCTTTGAAACATGCGTTGTATGTGTTGAAAGTGAAACCTAAAAAAACAGCACGCATTCGTGAGCTTCAGCAAATGCACGCGATCACAGATTGCACGCTTCCCAGCCGAATCAACCCCCCACGTGAAATTGATAACCCGTGATATAAGATTTTGGCCATATTGCCCATCTAAATCATTCATCACACAACAGGTGCGTCATGTATGCTACACTTCTTGTATTTTGTTTGGGCACCACAAGGTGTCACTGTGGCCTCAAAGCTTACCCCTCGCCTACTCTGGCTCGATTGCTATTACTGAGATAAAACACACCCTCCTCATTACCCTACGGACAAATAAATGTAGAAATAAATAAATGTGAAAATAAAATAAAGAAATACATAAATAAATGCATAAATGTGAAAATAATGAAAAGTGGAAATAAATAAATGTATAAATAAATAAAAGAAAAAAGAAATAAATGTGGAAAAAAATACATAAATAAGGAAATAAAATTATAAATAATTATTTATT
>NW_015650700.1:28335-30046 GCF_001515625.1 Sinocyclocheilus rhinocerous | reverse complement strand
TAAGATTTTGGCCATATTGCCCATCTAAATCATTCATCACACAACAGGTGCGTCATGTATGCTTTCTTTCTTGTATTTTGTTTGGGCACCACAAGGTGTCACTGTGGCCTCAAAGCTTACCCCTCGCCTACTCTGGCTCAATTGCTATTCCTGTGGTAAAACACGCCCTCCTCATTACCCTACGGACAAAGAAATGTAGAAATAAATAAATGTGAAAATAAAATAAAGAAATACATAAATAAATGCATAAATGTGAAAATAATGAAAAGTGGAAATAAATAAATGTATAAATAAATAAAAGAAAATAATTATTTATTTTTGCTTTTTTACTTTTCTTTACATATTTATTTATATATTTATTTATTTATATTTGCTTTTTTACATTTCTTTGTACATGTATTTACTTATTTATTTCTAATTATGGCAGAGATGGCATTCCATAGCATCGAGCTGGTCTCTGCTTCTGTACCTCAGACTTTGCACTCCATAAAAATATTAGTGTATATAAACAAACATAATATATATTATATATATTTATAAACATATATTGCTATTTACACTTCTGGTTAGATGCTAACTGCATTTCATTGGCTCTGTACTTGTACTCTGCACAATGACAATAAAGTTGAATCTAATCTAATCTTAAACGGCTGCTGCAATATTTTTCTAGAAAGTTTGTGCCGGCGAGCTGTTTCAAACCACTGCATTAAACTCCAGATAAACTTCATTTTTTTCCAAGTTTAGTCCGACTTCATGTGTTCGTTTTTCAGTTTCAGTATTAGAATATATACGCCTTAAGTTTGACCAAGCTCAATATAACATATTTAAATTTTTCTGCAGGACATTGGTAGCCACATATAAACATGGTTGGTCTTCAGAAAACACTTAATAAATAAATTAGTGGGAATGGTTGTAGTTTTATTGTTCTACAAATTCAATGATTAATTTTTCCTCACAAGCATTCATCAACCTTTTAAATACAATTTTGTTTTCCGGAAAACCTAAGAAATGTTGTTGTTTTTTGTGCAATATGCATCCTGCGATCAGTGAACAAACTATGGGAAGTTTGTCACTCAATGCAATTACCCGACAGCAATTAGCTATGCAAGAACATTTACCATTGAACACCTTTGGATAAAGATACATAGTTGTCTGATTTGTGATTTATAAATGTACGTAACAGCAGGTTGGGCCATAGATAAACATTGAAACAGGCAGGATAAATTGATGTTTTAAATGTGACCTGGCTATGTGTGTTTGTTTGTGTGCAGGGCTGAAGCAGTGACTCTTAATGACTGTCTCCAGCTGTCATATCTGCCATCTAAGAGGAATCACATGTTGCTGTTGTACCCCAGAGAGATCCTCATCCTAGACTTGGAGCTCAGTCAGACCGTTGGAGTGGTTGCCATTGAGCGCTCTGGCGTGCCATTTATACAGGTGTGTGTAGGGAGGGAATGTGAGAGTCTGGATTCTTGTGCCTTTTTCAGTTTGAAGTGATTTTTTTTATTTTGAAAAACTTTTCACATTTTTTTTTGTTATTTTATTGCATTGTGCCATCTGAACAAGTGTAAGGGTGCTTTCACACCTGGCCTGTTGTTTCGGAACCTGGCGCGTTTCCCCCCTTAGCTTGGTTTGTTTGGGCATATGTGAACACGGCAATCGCACTTAGATCCGCGCCAAAACAATCGGTCCGAGATCGCCTGAACGAGGC
>NW_015650700.1:27258-28325 GCF_001515625.1 Sinocyclocheilus rhinocerous | reverse complement strand
GAAAAGCATTAGCTTTGTTGTTTTGCTAATACCTCAAAATGAACCTGTGAATGTCTGTGGGTGAGCACGTCTTTGCCATTCAAAAATCAAAGCGCACTTTTTTATTTTATAATGCCGTCTTATTGCTCTTCTTTGTAGGTGCTGGACTCCTGCTCAAAATGATAAATTATTATAATGACAGCTACAAAAAAACAACAACAAATAAGCCCGCAAAGCTGTTATCGTTCCATCCTGACGGATAACATGCATGACAGCTAAGTGGAATCCCGGAAAATAAACTGTGGAACTTTGACCAATGAGAGAACAGTTTACTCGCGTGTGACTTGTATTAACAAATTTGGTCCGTTTAGAAACTTTGCCGTGTGAAAGCGAACTGTGCCAAGAATAAAAAGCAACATTGTAATAATTTGAATCCCTGTTTCGGAACAAAGCAATCGATCTACAGGTGTGAAAACACCCTAAGTCAAGCAGGTTATGGGAGGAAAACGCTGAACCAATAATTAAACGTGTTGCGTTTGTATTCTGGGCTCATATCTGCTTGTCTGTGAATAGAATGCTTTATTAATAATGTGTTTACTGAGTTTGTTTTTTTTAAAACACCGTTTTAATGCATTAAGCCACATAGCCTACTTTCACGTTAAGCGTTTTAGAATGTCCCAATGATTAATTTGTGAATTCGACTGGTCCAGAAGATTAAACTTGCAGCAGCTAACATCTCGTGATTCAATAAAACAGACATAGTGAGTCAAGTTTACAATAAACAACTGTGCATTATAATGAAGGCTAAAACTGCACAGCATTTTTAGCTTTTTAAACAATATACTCCATCACGTGCAGCCCCGCCCCGATCTGCAGGCTGCAGCTGGTATACTTGACTTGGACCCCTCAAAATCAGCTATTTATATCAATGGGAATGATAGATCAAGGCTGTAATGTTAATGACATCCACCAGAGGATAAGAGATCCTTTTAGGTTTCAAAAATTGTATAAATGGTTCAAGAAATTAACTTGTAGTAAATATATATGTGACCCTGGACCACAAAACCAGTCATAAGGGTCAATTTTTC
>NW_015650700.1:11452-20552 GCF_001515625.1 Sinocyclocheilus rhinocerous | reverse complement strand
GATGACAGCCGTGACAGCTAAGTGGAATCTCGGAAAATAAACCGTGGAACTTTGACCAATGAGAGAACAGTTTACTCGCGTGTGACTTGTATTAACAAATTTGGTCCGTTTAGAAACTTTGCCGTGTGAAAGCGAACTGTGCCAAGAATAAAAAGCAACATTGTAATAATTTGAATCCCTGTTTCGGAACAAAGCAATCGATCTACAGGTGTGAAAGCATCATAAGAAGATGTGATCCTGAAGATGTGAACCAAACAGATACAGGGCTCTTGGTACAGTACACACAATGACACAAATAAATGCATATCTTGTCCTATGCAGAACCAAAGTTCAGAACCACGATCATTTTTAGAAGAATGTATTGCAGTTTGGTTCAGTATCAGATCAGATGATCACTGCAGTCACCTGGATCCAGTCCGTATCCAGTCCAGATGGTGGATCAACACCTTTACCCCTTTTCCACCAGCATGAACCGGGTGCTAGTTCAGAGCCAGTGCTATTGCCGGTTCGGAGTTGGTTCAACTGGCGAGCCTTCTAAGAACCGGTTTGCCTTTCCACGGGCTAGAGAGCCACCACAGAGCCAGGTCTTACGTCACTGAATACGTCTCATCTTTCCCAGTAATGCTAGCGCGGCAGTGCCAGACACAGCAGGCTTGTTCGAGATGCATCAGCGCCATGCAGACCGATTGGTACACGACACCAAAGCAGCGTGAAAGCGATCCAAAAGCAAAAAGAGAGTCGTCTGCTTTCCAATCACTCCCGCTGTTCATCGTGTTGGTCACGGTAACCCCGTCCCCAGCCCCTGACACAAGTGGTTCTTACTTCTACACCAGCAATGTTTTGGTGCTACTTACGAACCACTTTTCCTGGTTCGGAGCTGGTGCTTTGGGTGTCGAAAGACAAAGAACCGATTTGAATCTAGGCTCTGGCTCTGAACCAGCACTCAAACTGCCTTGGTGGAAAAGGGGTACTAGAGACGACCTCTACAGCCCTGTCAGCAGAGACCATGTCAACTAGATCCTCTGTGAAGACCTTGTTGGCCAATGGCACAAGACCACGAGAACCAGACAAGTCCTCTGCTCAATCTGACGTGCGTTGCAGCCTGGAATTAAACCACACTATGCTGGTTTGTCTGGCCAGAGGAGAACTGGCTCCCCGACTGAGCCTGGTTTCTCCCAAGATTTTTTTCTCCATTTCTGTCACCGATGGAGTTTTGGTTCCTTGCCTTTGGGGAGACTTAGTTGGGGACACAGTTTCTGGCAACATTATTGACTTGACTGCACAGACACTATTGGAAGAGAACTGGACTGAATCGACAATAATCTGACTTTAACTGATAAACTGACTGTTTTTTTTTGTCCTCTTGCATCATCAGCACAAGATTTTCCTGTTTAACACTGTAACTCTGGTTTGACACAATCTGTACTGTATAAAGCGCTATATAAATAAGGGTGACTTGACTTGATAGTATTTTTTTTCTCATGCACCATGAGCACTGTGGTGTCCTTTAACAAACACTCATGCCACACAAATAGCATTCCTCAATTCAAGCACATGGAAGACACGAGTATTTTCTCCTCCTGCTGAAAATGAGCAGAAATGTGTAAAGGCACACAGAGACTGCTCACTTCTGACACCTAATTCCCAGCACTTCTTCAAACAGACAGAGAAGTGCTTTCCAGAGATAATGACAAACAGACAGAAAAATAAAATCACTATAAATAAGGATGAAGCATATGGTTGATATTGTAAACAGACTGTGTAGTTAAAATTATGAATATGGGACTACTGATATAAACTTCTTGTATTTTATATGCACAATAAGCAGAATAATTGCAAAAAAACAAACAAACAAAAAAAAAGAAAGAAAAAAAAAACAGATATTAGCTTAGAAAGCATAAGGCTCACGGTGTCAGTCAAGTCGGAAGCAAGACTCAACCCATAGCAACGCTTTATGACAAGAACGTCTCACATAGTCTGACAGCAGATAAAAAAATGTTTTATTCGTTATGAAAGTGTGCATCAAATATGCTAAACACAGAAACTTGAATGTGTGTTCTCACGCTTCACACACATTTGAGCGTCTTTTCCTTTTAATGGTGATTGGCAAACACCCTTGCAGGTGCGTACCGCCATCTACTGCACGACACCTGCCTGACAGCTGACGTAAAATAAAGCTTCAGGCTTAGGATAGCTGATACTGATAAGTAAAAAAAAAAATGCTTAATCGGCCCTAACAATGATTCTTGAGATAGGCTCAGGACATCCGTACACACAATACAAAAACTCTCTATGTGGTCAATATACTGCATGTCTATGTATGTTTGTTGTGCGTGCACATGCACATACTAAGTCTCATTCACAGACATCTGACACAGTGCTCCACAGTAAAAGTTGGCATCATTTGTTTAATGGTGTTCAAAATCATTTACAAAATATGTATCCCAGATAGCACACGTATGTCTGCAAGATGTCTGTTAAAGAACGCTTCATCTGGAAAGCATCTGCTTTGTACAAACATCTGATAAACTTCTTTAAGATGTCAATTTTACATACATTCTAAATCATAAACATCTTAAAATACATATTTTACACATCAATTTGACATCTGATAGGAAACGTCCTATAGACGTATTGCAGATGAGCTAACACTCTGTGATGTATGTGTGCTATTAGGGATTGTATATGTGGGATACAAATGGCACTTGATTTTAAGAATGACCTATTTACATGTGATTTCTTGAGCATGTATGTGCATTAGATAAAGTCTGTATTTTGGTGTTTTTTGTGTGTTTTAAAATGCATTTGCGCGCACACACACACACACACACACATAAAGTGTTATAAAGCACTTTTCAGGAAGGCAGTTCGCATGACTGATGGTGCAGCTGCAAGCACCCATATTCTTAATCTAGGTTGACCATGAGAGCCTGGCATAAACCAGTAACACACACACACAGACAGTAAAACCTCACTCATTTGCTCTAGTTTTTCCATTACCAGAACCCAGTTTCACACTAAATAACCACTTGTTTTTAATATTCACATACATGGAGACAGTGGTATGTGTGCAGACAGGTCAATTTCAATATGAAAAACAGATATTTACTTATTTACTCATTACTGATTATTTAGTCAAGTCACATTTATTTATATAGCGCTTTATACAATACAGATTGTGTCAAAGCAGCTTTACAGTATTAAACAGGAAAATAGTGTGTCGATAACGCAAGAGGACAATAGTATACACTCAATTTTTCAATCAGTTCATCATCGATTCAGTGATGTCATCGTCCAGCTCAGTTCAGTTCAATTAGTATCTGTGCAATCAAGTCGACAATCTTGCCAGAAATTAAGTGTCCCCAACTAAGCAAGCCAAAGGCGACAGTGGCAAGGAACCAATTCCTGTGGTCTTGTGCCGATGGCCGTTTAGGTGACAACGTCTTCGCAGGGGAATTGTCTCTGGGGCTCATCTAGTTTAATTTACCATTCAATCTAAAAATCATTGTCTATATCCTTCCTTACAAGCTAATAGAAAAGTGGAGAGCTACAGCCTGTGAAATTTTGGAACGCATTTAAAGAAGGCCAGACTTTGCTGACTTGGTAGTAGACTTGTGCCGGTATGGGGTAATGCGATATATCACGGTAATGAATATGCAAGCCACTATAGGAACACAGTCACGTTTATATGTTTACATATAGAGAACTAAACAGCCATCTAGTGGTTACACAATAGTATTACAGATGATAAATGGTGAATAAGTTAGAGATAAATATTTTAATAAATATTTTAGTAATATTTTGTAAAATCCCCTTAAATTACAACGTTAAATGAAACGTTATTACTGTTGGTTCTGTTGGTTCGATTATTATTGAACCAAATTTGTGACCGCATACCGTGATAAAAGCATTAGCAATTAATCGCATCATGAAAATTTGATACCGGCATATCCCTACTTGGTAGCTTTCATTGAGAAACAAGCTAAGTTTTCTTGATCCAGTCTTTGGATAGATTCAAGATCAGAAAACAAATTCTAACATCAGAAAGACAATGACTGAACCTCCTATGCACAAATCTTCTTGCAGGAAAAGTTTTGTTACCACAGTTTCTTCTATCAAAGCATCAAAACAGAATAGTCAAGTAAAGAAAAATTGTCAAGATGATGCTAATGTTGCTTTTAATAAGCCCTGTCTGTTTTGTGCTTATGATCACGCAATGGATTCTTGTGTCAAAATGGCAGACATATTACACAAGCATAAAATTGATTTCTTGAGAACAAATGGTCTTTGTTTTGCTAGTCTCAAAAAAGGACATCTAGCAAAAGTCTGCAAAAGGCGTCTTACTTGCCAAATATGTTCCAAGAAACAGCCAACAGTGCTGCAAAAACGCTTGTATCAAATAAAAGCTCACCTAATTCACCGACGGATGCACAAGAAAGATTATGATGCTACGGAGGCTAATTCCAGCAGACCTGTCTCTATGGCTGTTGTGGCTACTGAGCATACAGGGACCGGTACAGCTGAATGCAAGCTTGCGATTATTCCAGTACAAGTAAAAGCCACCAAAGGTAGTAGAGTATTTCAAATGTATGCTTAGTTCAGCCATATTCTGTACAGAGAGATTGATGAGACGGTTGAACATGGCTGGCAAAAAAATTGAGATCCTGCTCAAGGCAATGGGACATGAAAAGCTGATAAAAACATTTCGGTTGAGTGGCTTAGAAGTAAGTGGGCTGGACAGAGACTACTTTATAGAATTGCCTGAAACTTTCACACAAAGTTCAATTCCAGTAAGCCAGGAGAATATACCAAGGGAAGAGGACATAAAGAAATGGCCGTATCTGAAAGATGTCCGACTGTGTTCCATAAAAGCAGATGTTGATCTGTTAATTGGGATTAATGTCCCAAAAGCGATGGAACCCTTGAGGATTTTTAACAGCCAGAAGGATGGTCCTTATGCAGTCCAAATATGTTTAGGATGGCCAGTTAATGGTCCATTAAGTGGTAACTCAGCCACAGATGTTCAGTGACGAACATTTGTGTCTTCTAACAGAATCTCAATGGCTAAACTGGATGAATTATTCAAAGAACACTATAATTATGACTTCCCAGAGCAAGCATACAATGAGAAACCCGAAGCTCCTTTTGAGGATCAGAGATTCTTGGAAATTGTGAACAACTCTGTTGTTAAACGAGATGATCATTATCAAATATGCCTTCCATTTCGCCAACCTGACCTCACCCTGCCTGATAACAAAAAGATTGCAGAACAACAAGCCTTAAGTATACTTAAGAGGAATTTAGGAAGGATGAAGCATTCTAATCAGATTACAGAGACTTTATTGATGACATCCTATAGAAGGGTCATGCAGAGAAAGTACCAGAAGAAGAGCATGGCAGAGATGATGGTAGAGTATGGTACATCCCCCATCATGGAGTCTACCATAAAAGGAAAAAGAAAATCCGGGTGGTATTTGATTGTGCCCCCTCATTTCAAGGTACTTCACTGAATTCAGAATTGTTGCAGGGTCCAGATCTCACGAATACCCTCTTAGTGTAATCCTCCAGTTTCACCAAGAACCCATAGCTGTGATGGTGGATATTGAGGGTATATTTCACCAAGTTAAGGTTCCTAAGGAATTCTTTGATTTTTTTTTTTAGATTCCTGTGGTAGCCTAATGGTGATATCAGTCAACCGCTGGAAGAGTTCAGGATGACTGTACATCTCTTTGGAGCTGTTTCTTCCCCCAGTGGTGTCAACTTTGCGTTAAGGATGACAGCAGATGATAACAAAGTCAAAGTTGACTTTGAAGTTTTATCCACAATTCGTAACAATTTTTATGTGGATGATTGCCTCAAGTCTGTCTCAGATGAAAGACAAGCCGTCATGTATGTGCAGGAGCTCATTGCAGTATGTGCTACTGCTGGATTTAAGCTCACCAAATGGGTTAGTAATAGCCGCACTGTACTACTAGCCTCAATCCTTGAGGAGGAGAGATCTAAAGAATTGAGACATCTTGACATGTGCAGAGATGAACTTCCTGTTGACAGTGCACTGGGACTTTAGTGGGATAGAGTCTGATGTCTTCAAAATAGCTTTCAAACAACGACAATTTACCGGAAGAGGTATTTTATCAGTTATCAATTCAGTTCACGACCCACTTGGATTCCTTGCTCCAGTAATGCTGCCAGCTAAAATAATTGGACAAGAATTGCGCAGGATGAACTATGGATGGGATGAAGAAATTCCTGCAGCCTTTGCACAAAAATGGGACAAGTGGCTAGAGGAGCTCAAGCTACTTTCAAATTTGAGCTTCAGTAGATGCTTCATACTCAACAATTTTGAAAAAAAAAAATGTAGTGCTTACCGTATTGACCCGAATATAAAACGATATTTTTTTTTTGGAAATACATCTGAAAAAACGCGGTCGTCTTATATTCAGGGTCTAGACTTTGACATGTCAATAATACACCCACAACACTAGGTGGTGCCAAATACGCATAAAACGAGTGTGCCATGAAATACGTAATGTAATGCGTGTTGTAAAGATCGCGAGTAAAAACAAAAGAAGCAGAAAACCTGACAGCTGCATGAGTCAAGAATTACTTGATAACCACATGATCAAAATCAAATCCAAGGTTGGTGCCCAAACTCTCTCAGTATAAGATCTTGTACTCGCTGAATAATCTCTTGTTCGTTATTTTCAACAACAGAGTTTTCAAGATGAAATAACTTTGTTGAACAAAGGTCATGCTGTGAAAACCAGTAGTAGGATATACATGTTAGATCGATCCTAGACAATGGCATCTTAAGAGTCGGCGGAAGGTTGATCAGGATGGCAATGCCGGAAGAGTTCAAACATTAATGGACCGTGTTCACTAAATGTTAGGTCATTGTGGTAGAAGCCAGCTGCTTACTAAACTCCATAAAAGATACTGGGTACCAGAGGTAATGCTACTGCCAGAAAAGTCATCAGAGATTGCCTATTCTGTAGACGTTGACATGGATCTGCAATTGAACAAAAGATGGCAGACTTACCCCTAAATCGAATCCCTCCTGATTTACCACCTTTCAGTCACATTGTAATCGATTACTTTGTTCCCATTGAGGCAAAGAGGGAGAGAGCTCATGAGATATGGAGTGATATTTACCTGCTTCATTAGTAGAGCTGTTCATCTCGAAGTGGCCTATTCGCTGAACACAGATTCCTGTATGTGTGCTCTTTATGTAGCATGAAGATTTATGTGTAGAAGGGGTCAAGTCAAGGAGATAATTTTGGATAATGGAACCAACTTCATTGGGGCTGAGCAAGAATTGAGTGAGGCACTTGCTGACATCAACCAAAACAAAATACAGAAGGTACTGCTGAGAGAGAATGTCAAGTCAAGTGGACCTTCAATCCTTCTTTAGGGTTCTCATCATAGAGGTGTATGGGAACGAATCATTTGAATTCTCAAAAAGATCCTATACTCTGTTCTGTGACAGCAGACCCTTGATGATGAAGGCCTACAGACTGCTTTATGTGAAGTGGAAGCCATACTCCGCGATCTTCCAATTACTGCCGTTTCAGAGGATGCTAAAGATCCAGAAGCCTTAACCCCTAATCATTTGCTTCAGATGAAAAGAGTTCCTATTTTGCCTCCTGGGATTTTTCAGAAGGATGACATCTATACCAGAAGAATATGGAAACAAGTACAGTACATTTGCGACCTTTTTGCGAGATTACCTCCCACTAATGCAGAAGTGAAACAAAAACAAACAAAACCTTAAAACTGGTTATATTGTTCTCATTATCTACGATACTTCACCACAGAACTCTTGGCCTTTAGGTCGAATTTTGGAGACATTCCCGGACAGCAAAGGGTATGCACGCAGAGTTAAAGTGAGGACAAAGAACAGTATTCTGAAGAGACCTATTAACAAGTTATGCTTCCTAAAAGGCATGTCATGAGAATATGAAGAAACTGACCAGAAGACTCTACGACACTTTGGCCAATTTATTTTTATTTTTTTTACTTTTGTTAAAAATTATGGCTCCTTTTTTGAATTAATTATTAGAATTGCCACAAGTTGACAGTTAGGGGCCGGAATGTTGAAGCCATTTCTTTTTCTATTTTCATATTTTGGACTGAATGGACTGATTTAATAATTTTTATATAATTAAGTTTTTGTTTGATAATTATTATTTGTGTATTATTTGTGTTTGAGTATTTGCATTGAATGTTATGAATTTTTTAATTGAGACTTATATTATTGCAATTGACCTATCGGTAAGCCACACCCCCTTAATTACTGTTGCTTACTCAGACAAACAAACGGAGTTGCTAACTGTTTTACAATGACAGCTGTCAGAGAGAAAACCTTGTCCCAAGATGTTGTAGCGTCTGGACCAATCAAACACAAAATATATATTTTGTTAGCTATATTTAACAAATACTCTGTAACACCCCTCAGTTAACAAGCCATATGAGGACCTATGGACCCTTCCCCTGAAATGCGTAACACCTCAGGAGGGCAGAACAGGCCTCTGGTTAAATAAATATGGTGGGTAACAAGATTAATTTAGAAGCGAGGGTTTGCAGATAACAATGCAAGCGGGAGAAGCCTCATTACGGTCGTCACGATCGTAGTTGACAACGTCACGGATTCATGTACCGCAGGGTAAGATTAAATTAATTTACATTTAACCAGTTTAATATGGAGAGGCAATGAAATGTAGACCTTTTATGTGTTTTTGACCTACACTGTACATGACGTGAGAACAGTGAGCTATTTAGGTTTGTATGTTAGCATGGACTCACTAACTTTAATGTTAGCTTGTTTTAGCCAGAGATACCTTGCTTTCAAGATAACATTAACGTTCTGCTTGAGCAGATGAAAATTGTAACTTAATGAGAGTATGACAGCCAGAAAATGAACGTTTTCGTCTTCATTGGGATTGGGGTTGAATGCTTAGGGACATTTTGCTCTGTCTTATTTGGGTTTAGGAAATGGAATAAAATTAATTCCATTGCCCGTCCTCTCTGGATACATGGAATCAGTGGTACAAGTACCCAAGGCACATAGTTTTTCCATTTTTGTAGCATAAACACCATCAAA
>NW_015650700.1:0-6088 GCF_001515625.1 Sinocyclocheilus rhinocerous | reverse complement strand
CAGGGTAAGATTAAATTAATTTACATTTAACCAGTTTAATATGGAGAGGCAATGAAATGTAGACCTTGTTTATGTACACTGTAGACAAGGTGAGAGGAGTTAGCCATTTAAGTTGGTACATTAGCATGAACACACTAGCCTAACTTTAACGTTAGCTAGTTTTAGCCAGAGCTACCTTGCAGCACAAGATGACATTAACATTCTGATTGAGCAGATGAAAATTTTTACTTAATGGGAGTATATGACAGCCAGAAAATGAACGTTTTCATCTTCATTGGGATTGGGGTTGAATGCTTAGGGACATTTTGCTCTGTCTTATTTGGGTTTAGGAAATGGAATAAAATTAATTCCATTGCCCGTCCTCTCTGGATACATGGAATCAGTGGTACAAGTACCCAAGGCACATAGTTTTTCCATTTTTGTAGCATAAACACCATGAAACCGATGAAAGCTTCGGATCTTCCAGGGTTTCTCTATGGCTCTGAAACCTAAAGATCTCCGAGTTCTGGTCCCCGTGCAGCTGATACTCAACTGACATGGGCCCATCTACGTTCGAGGGGAGGGGCTTACCGATAGGTCATTATGTATTTAGTCAAGTCAAGTCAAGTTTATTTGTATAGCGCTTTTCACGATACAAATCGACTTGTGAGCGTCAGCCCGGGATGTTTCCAGCGCGGCTCTCCGCTCCCTCAGCTGGGCCTGCCTCTTCACCAGGTCGCGGATCTGCTTCTCCACGGCCTCCAGCTCAAGCTGCACCGAATGCAGCTTGAACGTGTCCTCACCTGCACTCAAAGGTAGACACACATCCGCCATTAAAGCAAGTAACAGTGAATAGTGTATTAGTAATGTAAGCGAGATTAGCGGCAACCACGCTGGCGATGCTAATGGGCTATATGCTAATAGCGGACTCGGGAAATCAAAATAGAACTAGTGATAACAAGGCGGTCTGATTGTTTTTGTTGTAGAATACGATAGGGGATATATTCACACGTTATAGAAACGAAAATTATGGTGTATAAAATTGATTTTAAGATAAAAAATAGACAATAAAAAATTTACTTGAAGCTCAAACTCAAAACACACGGCAGCAACAAACAGTGCAGGTAAGGAAGTAGGTGGGGTCAGTAGGGGGAAACGGATACAATTTTCAGACCGTTTGTTCATGTGGCTGTATGTGCTAATGTTTAGCGGTGAAGCTATAGTTCAACTGTTGATTTTATGGATTGTTGTTTTACAAAAATAAATGACTAAGAAGCTATGCTACAGACTCACTCGTCAATTGTTCGCCCCTACCTGGATAATGGCTTATCACAAATTTGCCACTACAACATCTGACGAGCCGATGTCAAAAACAGCTGTGCATTAAGGGATTCAGACTAAATTAAGAGTAACAAAACTACTGCAGCAACAAGTCTGTTGGCTGGATATATTTAGCAGCTTCTACAGTTAAAGATACAATTTAAAAATGTTTCATTAAATGTTGCATTAAATATTTCAAAATATTTAATGCATCATTATTGAATTGTTATACTATTAATAATTAACTTATTTAATTTGTAGTTAAGTAGTTAGTTATTTAAATAATTTACTCTTCTAGGCTGTTGGTGTCTGGGCTTATTTATTTTTTAAATGACGAGACTTTGACCCAATCCCAATTCTATTTTATACCCCTACGCCTACCCCTTCCCCTTCCCCTTGTCCCTTGAAACAGAGTGTCAAGGGGTGGGGGTGAAAATATTCCCCTAAGTATTGGGACACCACTACTATACCGTCACACGTCATCATACGTCGTCTAGCTCCTACAATACACACACCTATACTGGTGTGCATTAGAGCCTTACCATTCTATATTAATGCGCTGCTTACTGACACACACACACACACACACACATCAGATATCGCGCAGCTCACACATCCAGGAGCAAAGAAACTTGTCAACGCTGCCCCAAGACTTTTATTAATAACAGTTTAAATATTGAATCGCTACAATATATTTTCCAGCAACGAGAGGATAATCACTGTTTTTGAAGTAAACCCACTCATCACTTGTAAAGAGAGATGCACAGACGATGCATACATACAACTTTCATCTCTCTCTCTCTCTCCCTCTCTCTCTCTGTCTCGAATTGGCAATATTTGAGAAAAAGGTTTAGCGATTTCTAATTATTGGGGGAACTAGCCCCCCTCAATGTCTATGGTTGTTATCGCTCTGATCAGACATGAAAATATGTTGTGGCACTATCGTGCAGTCAGTAATGATATGACGTTTAGCAAACTTTAGCAATTATTTGCAAACATTTATTTAAATAACATGACAGTAAATAGGAACTCACGATTGAATGTAGCATAAAACAAATGATTACTTTTCATTAAAATCTTTATTAATGCCAATAATGCTTACATTTATGTGTCTTTTATTTCGCTCTGGCAGCCATGTTGCCAGTTTACGCTGAGATAATTCATACCCCTTCATTTGAAGTGTGGTCCCGAAAAATCTTCGTTTGAAGGGCTGTCTGGCCCTTCCCTTACCCCTACCCCTCCAACCAAAAGAGAATCGAGACACCCCTACCCCTTCACGTGAATGCGCGAAACGGAGGGGTAGGGGAAGGGGAAAGGGGAAGGGCTAAGGGGTAGAAATGGGATTGGGCCTTTGTGACTTCCTGAACTTGCTATACTTTATACTTCAATACAGTACTAAATATTTAGTACTAATAAGTACTCAAATTTCTTATAATAGTCATTTCACAATAAATCCAAAAGCAAAACGTGAAAAGAACTAGGGAGTTGAAATGGCAACTGTGAAATGGCTATCCTCTGTTGTCATCTATTTATAATGGTAATTTCATGTCAATTTCATTTTAAAAGTCTTTGTTTTCTGCCAGGAGACTTTTTTGGCACATTTTTCATGTCATCTTTATGAATGAAAAGTGAATCTTTAAAGTGAATTTTACTGCACAGCTGTAGAGTTGAGAAATAATAAAGGCTTTAAAATATTGTGTTTTAAAAATGTGTTCATGACTATTTGAAGTGTGGTCCCGAAAAATCTTCGTTTGAAGGGCTGTCTGGCCCTTCCCCTTACCCCTACCCCTCCAACCAAAAGAGAACCGAGACACCCCTACCCCTTCACGTGAATGCGCGAAACGGAGGGGTAGGGGAAGGGGAAAGGGGAAGGGCTAAGGGGTAGAAATGGGATTGGGCCTTTGTGACTTCCTGAACTTGCTATACTTTATACTTCAATACAGTACTAAATATTTAGTACTAATAAGTACTCAAATTTCTTATAATAGTCATTTCACAATAAATCCAAAAGCAAAACGTGAAAAGAACTAGGGAGTTGAAATGGCAACTGTGAAATGGCTATCCTCTGTTGTCATCTATTTATAATGGTAATTTCATGTCAATTTCATTTTAAAAGTCTTTGTTTTCTGCCAGGAGACTTTTTTGGCACATTTTTCATGTCATCTTTATGAATGAAAAGTGAATCTTTAAAGTGAATTTTACTGCACAGCTGTAGAGTTGAGAAATAATAAAGGCTTTAAAATATTGTGTTTTAAAAATGTGTTCATGACTATGAAGGTCAGTTATTGAATATCAAGAATACCATTATGATGTCGTTTATGAGATAGCATCATTAGCTAGCTAACGTTTGCCTAAACAGTTACGATAGTGTTTAGTTGTCAGCATTTAAATGTACAATTATGTGTCTGGGTACTCTCCTGGGATTACCATGCTCGCCATATGAAATTATATGTTATTAAAGAACATGAAACTATATGTTAATACCGCTATTATTATTTATGATGTTGCAATTATTTTGTTTCTCAGTTTCTGACATGAATGAGGCAGGAGAGGTCTCTGTAAGGGTCTCAAGAGAGTCTCTACCTACATATACCACAACATCAAATGACGCTTTAACAGAAGTTTATGAGCTGGCTTATCTTAATGCAGAAGTTCTAAAGAATGCTCTGTGCATATGACCAATTCCATTTTATTTTTACGTGTCTGTCAGTCTGAGACATCTTTGCCATTATGTGTTGTGAGCTTGTTTGAGCAAGACAAGCTCACATTCTTGCTCAAACAAGCTCACATTTCATTGGACAGTGTGAAGTGGAGTGGTCTTATTCATTAATCAGTTGAAAACTACACAGCCACTGTCTGTTTTCATTTTTTTTCTCTCTGACAAACATGAAATGACGGAAAAGATCACATTAATTGTAAGTAGTGTTATATACAGTGTCTTGCGAAAGTATTTGTACCTTTTCATTTTTTTTTTCACATTTTATGTCATGTCGCTGCCTTGTTAAACTGCTTTAAATTATATATATTTTTTCACATCAGTCCACACTCCATACACCATAATGGCAAAGCAAAAAAAAAACTGATCTGTGACAACTTAGCAAATTTATTAATGGAAAAACTGAAATAAGTACATCGCATAAGTATTTATACTCTTAACTCGGTACTTAGTTGAAGCACTTTTGTATGTACTGTATATATATTTATATACTGTATATATATATATACAGTGGGTACGGAATACTTGAGTGTATGTGTGTGTATATATATATATATATATATATATACACACACATACACTCAAGTAAGAAAGACACAATTTTCATTTTTGGGTGAACTAACTATTCCTTTTATGCGTTAAAAATGCATGTTATATAAAATTGCATTATGTCAGAACCTTTATTTAGTTATGAAACAGCCATTAAATTTTAGTTGCCTGCACATTAATGTTTTTTAATGCATTCTTAAATATTAAGAACAAATTCATCAAATTGACGATGTAGCTTTTGTTTTTCAAGTCAAGTCACCTTTATTTCTATAGCGCTTTATAAAGTCAGTTCATTGTTGATTCAGTGATGTCATCGTCCAGCTCAGTTCAGTTCTCTTCCAATAGTGTCTGTGCAGTCAAGTCAACAATGTTGCCAGAAACTGTGTCCCCAAAGGCGACAGTGGCAAGGAACCAAAACTCCATCGGTGGCAGAAATGGAGAAAAAAAACCTTGGGAAGTTGGGAGAAACCAGGCTCAGTCGGGGGGCCACTTCTCTGGCTACACAAAACCAGCATGGTGTGGTTTAATTCCAGGCTGCAACACGTCAGATTGAACAGAGGTCTCATCTAGTACTCGTGGTCTTGTGCCGTTGGCTGACAAGGTCTTTACAGGCGATCTGTCTCTAGGGTTCATCTAATTGACATGGTCTCCACTGACAAACAGGGCTGTAGAGGTCGTCTAATCATATTTGTGCCTTTCGTGACACTGAGACTTTTTTTTTGGAAGACTTTATATTTTAGGAATTTATATGATTTACATGAAACATTGAAGACTAATGCTTTCTGTCTTGTCTGTAGGTGATTCCTTGTGCCCAGAGAGATGCTCTTTACTGCCTCCACGAGAATGGTTGCATCACCCTGCGTGTGTGCCGTTCCACAACACCTTCTCCTAATGAAACAGGCAAGACAGGTTTTGTAACTTTACATCTATCCTTCCATCTGGGGGTAGGGCATATGATAAGTAATTTTTTCATCACAATAAACCTGTACATATCACAATATAGTTTTTACTGAAAATGTAATGACAGGAATTATCTTTTTTGGATAATAATATTAATTAAATATTTTATAAATGACGGGTACTTCATCTGTGACTGCACATCTTGAATTGTATATTGCAACCAGGGCAGGACTTAGGGGGCCGGGGGCCTATAAACTTCAAATGCCCTCAACTAGTACATCATTATGAAGTAACACAAAATACACAAAATTAAAATATGCTTTGAGGTTCATATATAGTACAATTAATATGCAACATGTCTAGACTAGTCAAAGTTTAGATGTAATATTAAATAGTCATTATAATACAATAAACAGGATGTCTTCTCTCAGTTGAGAGATCAAAACCCTGAAATTACACTGAGGAAAAAAGACAGAGATGTATTAGTATTACTAAAATTTATTGTCACAGCCTATATGTGTCCTCTTATGTCAGATTCTTAAATTTAATCAATAAATTCAATCTGAATAAAAAGACATTTTGGCTATTAACAATCAAATGAAATCACTATCAACAAAATCCATA
>NW_015650699.1:491732-491905 GCF_001515625.1 Sinocyclocheilus rhinocerous | reverse complement strand
TTGCCGTTTATCTAAGGTGATTTTGGAAGTTTTTGTTAAACATTTCTTATTTAATTGGTTCCATATTATTTGCTGATTTTTACTTTTAAACTTTGCATCATTTATTTATTTTACTTGACATCAAGGTGCCGTGCCTGCCTCCAAGCTTTCTTACTCGTTTTGCTAATAAACGT
>NW_015650699.1:480895-491205 GCF_001515625.1 Sinocyclocheilus rhinocerous | reverse complement strand
GAAAGCTAGGAAGAGGGACCCCCCCCTGCCCCGCCCCGCCCCCACGGTGATACCGGTGTTGTCACACGTCGATTAACCGGTGGGAAAATTTCCTCACCGTCACAACCCTAATCTATAGGCTTGTCATATTAGTAATTCAAACCCAACATCGACAAAATAGAAATGTCAGTATCACTGTTTTCTGTCAAAAAAGAAAATGTTTTAGCACATTTTAAACACAAACCCACTCAAAAACAAACAAAAACTATTTCTTCGGTCAGAGTGATTAAAGTTAAGAGTTTAAACCTTTTCCATTGACAAAGTCTATCAACAAAGAATATTTGTGGAATTACTCTTTACTAGTCAACAAAAATTGTTGAATGAACATACCCTGATCACAAAAGTGAGGCTGGCCATTGTCATCTAACACCACAGCCTTTGTAGGGGGAATAGGCTCCAAGTAGCCATGAAATGCTGCCTCCTGTTATGAAACACATTCTTTTTGTGGGCCGCTATGTCACAGCTTCCACATAGAAACTCCGTGTCCAGTGGAACACAATCCAGGCACCTAATGACAGCCTCTCCAGCATGGCATTTGTTGCAAATGTGCTCGATGACTCTTTCAGCTGAGAGTTTGGCATCAAGGAGCACTGGCCTAGCTGTTTTTGCTCTTACATCAGCAAACACCTGTCGTTGTGCCCACACTGTCTTTTCTGTTGCCACCGGATACTCAACTGAGGTAAGAGTACCCTTCAACTCTTGAAGACGTGTTTCTGAAAAAAAGGAAAGGAAAGGAAAGGACGTGACGTGTGGCCAAGTATGGTGACCCATACCTGGAAAGTGCACACACACAGCAGTGAGTAGTGAACAAACACGCACACCGTGAACACACACCCGGAGCAGTGGGCAGCCAATGCTGCGGCGCCCGGGAAACAGTTGGGGGATCGGTGCCTTGCTCAAGGGCACCTCAGTCCTGGTATTGAGGGCGGAGAGAGCGCTGGATATTCACTCACCCCACCTACAATCCCTGCCGGTACAAGACTTCGAACCTGCAACCTTTGGGTTACAAGTCCAACTCTCAAAAAAATAACTAAATAACTGTTACACCACCCTTCAACTGAGCGAAGGCATAATAGATAAAATGACTTAATACTATGACAATAATTATGACTGAAAATTTGGCTTTGACTATGCCACACACTACATTAACCGTTCAATGTTGGTTTATCAAGTGATACACCAGTTTGAAGGTGGATGAATAGGAAATGTAGTGATAGGGATAATACAGACATACTCACCAAGACTTGCAGTCAACTCTGGATCTTCAATCTGAGGGACTTCCTCACATACTGGGTTCCCTGTAACTTCAGAAGCTGCAGAGGCCAACACATTTGGTTATCTAGTCTATCAGGGTCTTACATTATCATCTATTTTAGTCTAGAAAATTCACAAAATTTCATCATACATCTGTCAAAGTGGGCTCACACCATCTTTCCACCCACCAACATTTAGTGAATTATCATTATTGAACTATGACAACAGTGCAGTAAACAACAAACCCAATGCAGGGCTTTGTGCTCTCTGACGTTTCTCACGCCTGCTTGTGACCGATTTCTTTCTCCTAGTCCTCTTTCTTTTTTGAGGAATGGCAGAGCTTTCCATTGCCATTGCAGCCTATATGAGAAAAAAATAGCAATTTTCTGCAAATACAATAACAGTCTACCTTATGGTTATGATTACGTGGTGGATGTTTTTTTTTCCAAAGCAACATACAATAAAAAAAAACACCATGTTACAAAATAGAAGAATAGTGCACAACTTTCAAAGGTTAGTAACAGTCAGAAACATATCACACTACACCAATTCACAATACATGACTAGAACATCATACTTCAACAACAACTACAACAAACAAACTGTGTGCAATATCAATAGTGATTTTCATAGACATGGGAGTAAGTTGATCAAAATTTGTCTCACCTTGGCCTCACGGAGAAGAGCATTACTAATTTCAGCAGCCATATGGCCCCTGACCTTACTGGGATCATCAAAGACCCTTGGGTTGTTAGACATGTTTCACAAATAAATACAAACTATACAGACAATAGACACACAATACAGACATGAAGGTGTGTGTGTTTGTGTGTGTGAGAATGAGAGAGAGAAACGGACAAAATATCAGGTTAGGCCTAACGTTACTATCAAATTGCTATTGTAGCCTAACTCAAAAAGAGTTTAAGTTTCCAAATGAAAGAGCTCTTAAATTCCGTGGTCCCATCACGGGATGTCGGGAAGCAACAGATTGTAATCAATAGCCTATGTGGTCAACATTAAAGGCATGGTGAAAATTGTTCTGGAAGACTTGGTCAAGAAAATGGTCGTGTGTCTTAGTCTAATAATAAGAATAACAAATGACGACGATGAAAATAACAAAAATAGACCTACCAATCTGCATGATCTGTTTGAAACAGTTAATCGGTGTGAAGACCATGAGCCTATAGGCTACTCACATTTGCATTATAGGCTAGCCTACATCCATCTGCATGATCTGTTTGAATCAGTTAATCGGTGTGAAGACCATGAGCCTATAGGCTACTCACATTTGCATTATAGGCTAGCCTACATCCCTCATAGAATTTTCGGTCTTGTAGGCTAAAAATTGATGAATTTCGATTGATGAATGACAGATGAGGCTTAGGCCAAATTATTTTAAATGAAACATTAGGGTAGCTACAAGCCACTGCGTGAGACCTGAGGTTGTCCGTGTGTCTACTCACGTGGCGCCATCTAATCAGGCCTTCACTTCAAGCTTTCAAGTTGTGATGTGATTTTTTTGTTTTTGCTAGAAAAAGAGCAGGAGAAAAACCAAGCCTCTCAGAGCCAGCAAAAGCTATGAAAATAGTGATCGTTTCGGTTTCATCTCACACAGTAAGATGCAATGTGCAGAAGTGAAATGCATGGTTGATATCCACGCTGGAACTACCTACTGTAGCTAAAGCACAAAAAAAACTCATTTAGCTTTTTCTAAGGCCCAATATTTACAAAATATAGACTTTTGGGAAACTATACTCTGGTCCCATAAGACCAAGTCAATCATTTTGGATCTAACAGCATCCACACTGGCATGGCGTTGCTAGAGGAATACAGTGTGAAGTACGTTCCCACCACAATACTCTGTTAGTGAAGTTCAGTAGTAGTTAAGTTCTTATATAGGGATGTATGAGTGCTGAAGGTGTGGAGTTGTGCTTTATCAATAGTGTCATTAAGTCACATACCATTGTGTGATGTAATACAAAAACTTAAAAATTCATGTTGCTGTAAAATTTTTTTCAACATGACAAACACTATATATATTCTTCAAAGGTGAAAAGCCTTCTGAGCAAAAGTATTTCACCTAACCTTAACACCCTTGAACATCTGTAGGGGACTTTGAAGAGACAAGTTGAGCAACACAAAGTATTTAAGGAAGTTGTCCTCCAGGAGTTCAACAGGATAGATGTAACAATTTGTCATGAACTTGTACATTCAATGTCAAGGTGGTTCAGAGTTGTATACTTAAAGTTATGGAGGATATATGAAGTATTAAACTATTACATGTTTGTTGATTTTTGATGTTTGCTGTACTCATTTCTGAAATGCAAGCTAAAAGTCCGTAAAAGTGATTTTGTGCTTCTTTGGGATGGCACAATAAAGCGATGTTCACTTGCAGAACGCAAGCTTCTAGAGGGCACATAAGTCTGAAGTAATGAATTTAGGTAAAGGGGTGCAGAGCCAGTGGGGGTTTTGTAGGCAAACATTTTCTACTTCTTTTCCTTTCGGCTGTTCCCTTCAGGGGTCGCCACAGCGTGTTGCATGTTCTGAAAGAAATGGCCTGGTCTTCTTGATGTTGAATAAAGCAAATCTGCAGGACCGGACAGCTGATCATCAATCATAACTTCAAGGTTTCTGGCTGTTTTTGAAGGAGTTATGGTTGATGTGCCTAATTGGATGGTGAAATTGTGATGAAACGATGGGTTTTTTCCAATTTAAATTTTAACCCTGTAAAACCGGAAATGAAATAATATTGAGAAAGTCATTTGCATCACTGAAGACAAAACGGAGCTTCAATGTAACATTAAAAAGTAAAAGTACCAATTTCATATCCAAATAAGTATTTCCTTATGATTTCAAACTCTAATCAGTAGTGTACATTAGGTTTTACACATTTGTTGTATTTAAGGGCTCCATTTGACTGTAATCCAAAAGGTTATTGTAAAAAGTGGACTTTTAATTTTGTTTCATTCCAAGGTCTTGAAAGTTTGGCTTCTTCAGTGATTATATGCATTCTATATTAAATAATAGACAACTATTTGAGAATTCCAGTTTAATATTTATTTTCAAAAGAGTCTTAATAAAACAGAAATTATCAAGTCCAAAAAAAAAAAAAATTCTAAAAGAACACTTAAAACCAAAAAACTACTCAACATTGGAAATTTGTTGTGAACCCTCTCTGAGATCCAACAAACGGATAAATACAAGAGAATGTCCACTGAGCACTAAATGGATTACCAGAATAGAAAATTAAACAATTACAACATTTACACATTTATATTTTCTTTTGCAAAAAACAAAAAAGGAAAAAGTGGAAAGAACATGTTGAATTCAGTGATACTTCCAAAACCTCTTTTAAAAAAACTTCTCTTTAAGAAGCTGTCAAAACCTGTGCTATCACAAAAACACCAGAACCTGTTGAAAGCATTTTACAATAACACTCAAAACAGTAAGGAAAACAGTGTATTTAAACAATTCAGCTGCTCAGGAGTTCTCTCATAGATCCTCGGATCTTAGTGTAGTTGCTCATGACATTTCAGTATCCTCAATTTTCATCATCTTTTTAGGGGTTCCTGTAAATGAGTCCTGCAACACAAGATGACAAAGTTGTGGGGGAAAAAACTTTGAAATGACATTTCATTACCATTTTAGTTGGAATATTTGTCAGAGTATTAATGCCCATCCCTAGTCAACGATCACACTATAGATGTACTGTACAAGACCAACCAAAAATAATTATTTTTTCCAGTGATGCTTCGACCTTATCTTGTTTGTATGCAAGTCTTCATCCCACGTAAGACTAACTTATTTCACCTGTTTTACCCAGACTTTAAACAGTCTGATTGCATATTTTTAATCCGCTAGCCCATTAGACCACCTCTCGCCTGGGAGTGCAGTGTGATTCTGTGAATGTTTGGAAATCAATGCTGTAATATTTAGCATCAGCAATTTGATTTTATTAAGTTTTGTAAACTCAAATTGTGAAAGTTTGTTACAGAGACTTTGAGCAGCCCTAGCAAAAGGCACACTGTGACTCAATAGCATCAAGGTTGACCGAAAACAACCTCTTAAATAACCCAAATATCAGTCCCTCCAGTTTTTCATGAGTATATTTCCAAATAAAATGGCAAAAAGCGCAGTACTTAAGTTACTGAGTAAATTAGTGTGACAAAGAAACATGCATGAATGAGAAAAAGCACAGGACATGGTGGATGTTAAAATAAAATATAAGCACAATAATTGGAACTGGATGGCAGCATAACAAGCCTACTGCTGTGTGTCAATAATGTTAATCAAACAAAAGACAAAAAATTACTCAATGAAATTTGAAACAAAATAATGAATCAAAATAACATTTGTAGCTTTACTATGAATCAGTGTATATTTAATTTATACAGTGAAGATTGGGATACTACAGATTACATTTCTGTAGTATTTTGACCTAAAAACTAAATATACCTGAAAAATGAACTTCTTTGTTCTAGTGTTTGTAATTTCCTTCTTTGTTCTTAAAAAAAAAACACAAAAAAACAAAAACAAAAAGATACAAATATCTTATTTAAAAGTTGTCAAGAACTGTGCACACAAAATGAATGTAGCCTAATCATAGACTGTATAAAAATATGGACGTTGTGTCCGTGACGTCACCCGTAGATTTCCGAAGAGCGTTTTTGAAGCTCAAAAGTGGGCGGAGGCGGCCGTCGCCATCTTGGCAGCGCATCACTCCCGGATAATTGAAAATGGGCAACGAGGCGGGAGCAGGTTGCTGAAGCCACGCCCACCTGCCTCTAGCGGCCAGTTGATGAATTACAGTTTAAGTCACTTCCTTGTTGGCTTCAGGGAGAGAGCGGGAGGTTGCCGCTAGGACTGTGCGATTTGGGGGAAAATATCAAATTGCAATTTTTTTGACAGACATTGCGATTGCAAATTTAAGCATTCACAGACACAGGCTGTGTGTGCGCTCTTCTGAATTGGGAATAGCCAACATGCATTATAAACTTATTTCAAATTAATCTGTTGGGGAGATAAAATGTGTAAGATAACGTTCCACGTACTAACAAAAACATCTAAGAATGTATCTTTTATTCTCCAGAACTGAAAACAGAACCGATAAGGGAGCTTTTTATATGTGCTGTGACGCAGCTCTTGAAAATTAATTTTTTTGTTTGTCGTCTGTCATTTCGAAGCTTAAGTTGCATACGGTTTTCTTTAGTTTTAATATGCCTAACTATCGATCTGACCCAGTAGACGCCATAATCCCACTCTGTCTCTCTCCCGTCCCCCGTTCCGTTTTTTTTTTTTATTATTCCAATAGGAATTACTGTTGTTCTATTGGTTGCCATCTGTCAGATTACATCCCACCAATAGAATCCATCAAATAGACACCATTATAGTTTACATTAAAACCAATACAATTCCCATTATAACCCTGAAATCCATTAAATTTGTTATTGTGTTTTGGGAGGGGTTCTATTGTTTTTTTTCTTCAGCAGGCAAGATTATAATGGTATAACTACTTTTACAGAATTAACTTAATTACTGAATTTAACAAGAAATACAGTTCTTTATTTATAAAAAAATATTTTCTAAGTCAATTATTAAAGTATTACATTGATTTATTCATTATTAGGAAATCGCAACGTCTCAAATCGCGATTTCGATTCGATTAATCGCACAGCCCTAGTTGCCGCTTGAGCCTAATACATAATATGGTAAATGTGATTGACAAAAGTCACCACAAAAATCAGTCATTAAAAAATAAATATATACAAATATTGTGAAATCCATGCGAGACTGATCTTGCTTGGAAGGGGGTAATAAATTGTGAAAATTACCTTTGCCAAAGACAGCGATGCTCCACTGGATGTTGGACACTTGGATTCAGTATCCGCTGAACACTCCACATCCAACTCAAAGTCCATTATTTCACCAAGGTCAATCACTTCTCTGTTACAATCACAGCAGGAGTTAAATGAAAAATGAAATACTCTAAAACAACAATTAATCATTGTGTTGCCACTATGCTCAACTATTCGTAAAAAAATGATCATTCAGGGTGTCTACAGATATGAACAAGTTAAATTTAAGACTTTTTAAGACCTTTTTAATACCACCTTATGTGAAATTAAGACCAAGCCTGTGATGGAAATACATTATATTACATACATATATGTAATATTTAACACGTTTAACACTCACTGGGTCTGTCAGACTGGAGAAATGTTTGTGGTAATGTGACCAAAAATATTTAAGACCTACTGAATCTGAATTTAAGTCATTTTAAGACTTTTTAAGGCCTTATTTTAGGAAAACTTTATTTAAGACATTTTAAGACTTTTTAAGGACCCGCGGCTACCCTGTCATTCCTTTAGGAAATTAAAACGGTTTAGTTTATTTGGACATCATAAAGCTTACATCTGCTGCACATCGCTTCCCTCTTCTGCAGGAGGATCCCACGCGTGAAGTTTGACCCGCCAGAGTTTAATCTGCTGGTCCCAGGAGCGTCGGCTGTACTTCTTGAATTTGTTTGGAGTCTTTGGATGAACACCAGGCTGTCTCATATGCCTAAAATAATGGTTAAAAATAATGTTAAATACTTTAACTGTAAGATTATATAAGGCTGTAAATCATAGACAATAGGTCATAGCAGCATAATACATTTAGTTTAAAACAATAATCATGATCTCACTCACTTGGGAACTTCTTTAATGTATCCGTCATATGCGAGAGTGTTTTTCCCATAATTGATCTGTTTTTGTCTTCTTATGAGTGTGGCCTCGTCTGTCTCAATGTCACCTTTAGCAGGAGACTCTTTGGAATCTCTAGAGTCTCTGGAGTCCGAACTGGGGGAACATGAAAAGCTTGGGTTACAACTCAAATCATGACTGTTGTACAAGTGACACCTAATGGAACTGTATATAAAAAAATAAATAAAAAATAAAAAAATTACAACAGTTTTCCAAAAATGAATCAATTAATACTTTGTCATTGCACAATTTGTACAACGAGATTCAATTTGCAACTCCTTGTGGTAAAAAAAAAAAACATACAAAGAAAGATTTAAATACATCAAACAATACACCACACAAAAAAAATGTGTATGTATTTATTGCACATATGTAAATATTGCATAGTTCCATAGTGTTTGAAAAAGTCTTTTGTGTAATTTATGCATTTAGTTCTCTAATTGCACTTGGATAAAAACTGTTCATAAGCCTGGAGGTGCGAGCCTGAATAACCCTGTAACGCCTCCCAGAAGGTAGCAATGTGAACAGGGTGTTTCCTGCATGGGAACAATCTTGAAATATAGCTGCAAGCAGCGATGGCGGGCCCAAGCCATCAGTGCAAACGCCACCCCGGTGGCATCAGGGGAGCGGTGCACAGCGGGCACATTTTTAGTGGCCCCTGAGCATGATTAAATTATGACACTTAGCATGTTTCCTAAGAATGACTTGTTCTCCATATCTAAAAAGTTTTGAAGAGTTAGGATAACGAACTTTAAAGATATGAGAAAATTACTGTTATCTTTTTTACTGTTACTTTAATAAATTGCCATGGCAACACCGTTAAACATATCCAAAATCCGTTCGCAATTTAGCATCTTCAGTATAATGGCATCATGTTGACAAAGTTTGGTATGTATAGTATAATTCTCCTCTGAGGAGTATGCATTAATTCACAGCCATATTTTTCCAAAAATCCACATTCAAATCAAAATAGTTGACTTCCTGTTGGTCGTAGCTAATGACTGTAAATTAGAAAGTTGTCCGGCTTGATGAGAACAATATATGTACTAAGTTTGGTGACTAACTAAAACTAACCCCCCAAGTTTTGTCAAAAGGTGGCGCTATAGAGTGCCATATCCACACCCTTTTATGAGCTTTTGCCAGTGTCTATCTATCATTAATACTTATATGTGTGTTGAGTTTCATAAAATTCTAAGAACGTTATCTGCCTCAAAATCACCGGAAAAGAATATTCAAGTTTGACACGTTGCCATAGCAACAACATTTTAGATATCAATATCCCCTTAACAGTTTTACATCGGCCGTGTTTTGACATTAATCTGATGAAGTTTGAAGCAAATCAAGTAAAAATAAGATGCTGAATTCAAATGCCATGGCAACAATATTTCAGATATCAATATCCCCTCAACAGTTTTACATCGGCCGTGTTTTGACATTAATCTGATGAAGTTTGAAGCAAATCAAGTAAAAATAAGATGCTGAATTCAAAGCATTTTGAAAATGACACTTCCTGCTGCCAGTTGGTGGCGCTATATATTTGATTCCTAATAGTCACATCTATGCGATCGACATCATACAACGAACAATTCCCTGAAGTTTGATCAAAATCAGACAATGTATGTGGATGCTATTAGACAATTCCTGTTTTTCATTTCTCGCCATAACTTCACCGCCTAGCCACGAGCAAACCATTCGAGATATCAAAAATCCCGTTGCAATTTAGCATCCCCAATGTCTTGAGATCATGTTCACCGAGTTTGGTGCCAATCGGTGAAAAATTCTCAGAGGAGTATATCAAATTCCAGAGCATGCACTTTTTAAACAGCCCTGAATAGCCAACTTCCTGTTGGGCGGAGCCTATGACATGCAGCGCAAAAGTTGTTCGGCTCAATGAGATCTATACGTGTACCAAGTTTCATATGAATATGTGCAAGCATGTGTGAGCTATACATCAAGTTTTCAGACTGTGTTCCAGGGGGCGCCTTACTGGCTTGGGCCCTAATTATGCGTGCCACGCGACACAAGCATCTGGCTCTATATATGTCGGTCAGTGAAGGAAGCTGTGTTCCTATAATGTTCTGCGCTGACTTCCTCACTCTCTCCAGAGCATTCTTATCAGTCATAGTGCAGCTTTTAAACCACACCAGGATGTTGTAAGTGATAATACTCTCCACGGAGCATTTGTAAAAGGACAGCAGCAATTCCTGTGACAAGTTGACTCTCCTCAGTGACCTCAAGAAATACAGTCTCTGTTGTGCTTTTTTTACTAGGGCG
>NW_015650699.1:431613-480470 GCF_001515625.1 Sinocyclocheilus rhinocerous | reverse complement strand
AGCGCAAAAGTTGTTCGGCTCAATGAGATCTATACGTGTACCAAGTTTCATATGAATATGTGCAAGCATGTGTGAGCTATACATCAAGTTTTCAGACTGTGTTCCAGGGGGCGCCTTACTGGCTTGGGCCCTAATTATGCGTGCCACGCGACACAAGCATCTGGCTCTATATATGTCGGTCAGTGAAGGAAGCTGTGTTCCTATAATGTTCTGCGCTGACTTCCTCACTCTCTCCAGAGCATTCTTATCAATCATAGTGCAGCTTTTAAACTACACCAGGATGGTGTACGTGATAATACTCTCCACGGAGCATTTGTAAAAGGACAGCAGCAATTCCTGTGACAAGTTGACTCTCCTCAGTGACCTCAAGAACCTCTGTTGTGCTTTTTTTACAAGGGCATTGGTGTTGGCAGACCATGTGAGATCCTGAGAGATGCATGTTCCCAAGAATTTAAAATCACTGACCTTCTCCACAGTTTCCCCTTTGATATAAATAGGGGCATGCTCTTCCATTTTCCTTCTAAAATCTATCACCAACTCCTTTGTTTTTGAGGAGTTGAGTATCAAGTTGTTATCCGAGCACCAGGCAGTGAGTTTTTGGATCTCATCTCTGTAAGCGGACTCGTCGTTGTTATGTGTCAGTCCCACCATAGTAGTATCATCCGGAAACTTAAAGGGGTCATGTGATGCGATTTCAAGTTTTCCTTTCTCTTTGGAGTGTTACAAGCTCTTGGTGCATAAAGAAGATCTGTAAAGTTGCAAAGACTAAAGTCTCAAATCCAAAGAGATATTCTTTATAAAAGTTAAGAGTCAGCCACACCTACCTAAAACGGCTCGTTCTAACACGCCCCCACATATTTAGGTCACTATGTGGAAATATTAGCATAATGCAGCCCAAATGTGCACGCAAAGAAAGAAGGCGTGGTTTCAGGAACAGCAGTAGTGTTGATGCAGCCATGTCAGGGAGACGCTGTGTTTCAGTGCGAAAGCAAAAGCACTTTATTTGGCCTTCCGGAAGTAGATGCAATTAGGAATCATTGGTTAAGATTTATTTACAACAGACCAGCACAACCCAGATGTTCGAATTTGTGCAGCGCATTTTATGCACGACAGTTTTTTTAACCTAGAAGATAGAGGACCTAACATAATGTACAGTATTTGAAAAATAATGTGTTTTTTGAACATTAAAGCATGTCAACATATTCTGTTACACCAAATACACAAAATAAGGATCTTTAAAATAGCATCATATGACCCCTTTAATAATAATATTGCTGTCATGGATTGGTGTGCAGTCATGGGTGTATATGGTGTACAGCAGGGGGCTTAAAACGCAGACCTGGGGAACCCCAGTGCTAAGTGCCAATTCTGAGGAATGATGGAACCCCATCCTGACCGACTGGGGGCGCTCCGTTAAGAAGTCCTTGATCCATCTGCATGTGCGGTAACTGACACCCAGACTATGAAGTTTAGCCACCATTCTGCCAGGGATGATGGTATTGAACGCAGAACTAAAATCCAAAAACAGCATTCTTGCATAAGAGCCTGGTTGCTCTAGATGTGTTAACACAGAATGGAAGGCTGTGTTTATAGCATCTCCTGTTGTCCTGTTGTCTCTATATGCAAACTGGTGCTGGTCCAGACCGAGAGGGAGCGAGCACTTAATGCGCTTTAACACCAACCTTTCAAAGCACTTCATGACAGTGGCTGTAAGAGCTTCAGGTCTGTAGTCACGGAGGCTACGGATAGGTGATTTTTTAGGGATAGGCACAATGATAGAAGATTTGAAGCATTTGGGGACAGTGCAGGTGGACAGAGAGAGGTTGAAGATGGAGGTAAAAACTTCAGTCAACTGGTCCGTGCAGTCCCTCAGTACTCTCCTTGGAATACCATCGGGTCCAGCCACTTTCCTGGGATTAACACTCCGGAACACTCTCCTGACATCCTCCTTACTCACAGTGAGTGTCAGGTTGTCTGTAGATGGTGCTGATGTGAGCCTGGTCTCTGCCTCTGTTTGCTCAAAACGTGCAAAAAAATTATTGAGCTCCTCAGCCAGGTTAATGCTGGTGCTGCTGGTTAGATCTTTAGGGCCCTTCAGGTTTGTGAGGTACTTAAAGGCACAATATGTAAGATTTTTTTTATTAAAATAGCCGAAAACCACTAGAACAGTGTTATATATTTTGCTGACTTGTGTACTTACATTACCCCAAATGTTTAAAAAGAATGTTTAAATCCAGAGAAATAAGCAATTTTAACTAGTGACACGGACCGTGTCCATAGTGTCATTGTGTCGCCTGCCAATTACGTCATAACCCATCTATTTCCGGTTTTGATTTGTAGAAAACATGGAAACACCAAAGACGCTAAAATATGTTGTGGGTTTTATTAGACCGGTGACGACCACACATTATAACACTATAAGTAGCATTATAACAGAACTTTCAAATGTATCTAGTATGATAAAACTGCACTGTTTTTTTTCCCCCCACATACGCACGACTGGAAGGAGCAGAAGTGGTCGACTGTGGCATAATAAAAGCTTCGCTGCTTTCGAGCCGTGTGTTGCGCTCGTTCAGCGGCCTCGTTTCGCTTTGACGGCTTTCAGCCTCACCCTGCTTCATTCTACTACGTTAATAAATCATTAGCTCATCCATGAACATGATTTCTGCCCGAGTCCCGTCAGATTGCATCGGCTGTGGGGATGAAGACGACAACTCCCATGATTCCACAGTCAGTCAAGGCGTCATCTAACTACGCCTTTGTCTCTTTGTTTATTATGAATATGCGCCCTCTAGCGGTGAAAATTACATTGTGCCTTTAATGCCCTGCCAGACGCGCCGGGAATCCCTCTCGCTGAAATGTCCCTCTATCCTTCTTCTGTAAGCTGCTTTTGCCTCATTGATGCCTTTCTTTAGGTTGGATCATGTTTCCAGACCTAAAGGCTGTGTCTCGGTCCCTCAACAGCTGCTTGACGTGTCTAGTCAACCATGGTTTGCGGTTTTGATAATATTTGATCGGTTTCTCAACAGTAACATTATCAATACAGGTGGGAATATAAAACAAAACAGTGAATGTGAATTCTGCCAGGTCCTGTTGTGCAAATATGTCCCATATGGTGTGCTCAAAACAGTCCTGCAGTTGTGAGGTTGCATCCTCTGGCCAGAACCTCAAGTATCTCACCTTAGGAATAGTTTTCTTAAGAGGTCTATATGCTGGGGTGAGACTGGCCCAAGTGAGGGCAGGTAGAGACTTTGGCCCAATCCCAATTCTACCCCTTAGCCCTTCCCCTTTCCCCTACCCCTCCGTTTCGCGCATTCCCGTGAAGGGGTAGGGGTGTCTCGATTCTCTTTTGGTTGGAGGGGTAGGGGTAGGGGAAGGGCTAGATAGCCCTTCAAACGAAGATTTTTCGGGACCACACTTCAAACGAAGGGGTATGAACCATCTCATCGTAAACCGGCTTCAGTGGCAACATGGCTGCCCGGGCGAATAAAAAGACACATAAATGTAAGCATTTTTGGCATTAATAAAGATTTTAACGAAAAGTAAACTTTTGTTTTATGTTCCATTCAATCTCTCCAGGAGAGCGCGCAGGCGCTGAATGGTTAAACACTAGCAAGAATTAAAAAGTAATGCAATTTATAAACTTTAGTGACGATGTGACACTGCCTCGATTGTGCAAGTGACGATTCCTGTGTCAACTGTGCAGCTCGCTTATAGATAAACGCGATGTGGTGATTTGAATCCATTTGCATATTTTGAGAGAGAAAGAGCGCGTGTGGTGATTCACTCACGCTGTTTGTGAAATTACGTCTCACACAAGGTTTTCAAATTACTTAAGTTATTTAATGAATAAATATAAAGGTGAGTACCTCACCTTCAGCATTATAGTTATTTTACCCGCGCTGGACAGAGACTGAGACGTGCCGCAGCATGTCATGCCAAACCTCTCACGGCAGCGTCATCAGCTTCTTGAGATCGTTTTTTTGAGATCGGCCTTTTAGAGACCGCAGATCAATCATCCAACGTAATTATCGGCCGATAGCGATCGGTAGCCGATCAATCGGCGCACCCCTACTTTCCACCTACTAGATTTTGCGTGTTAAGCAATAGCGTTGCTGGTCTGCAGTTTGCTTTCCATGATACTTTCGAGATATGCCAAAATAAACATTACTAAGCCATTTCACATCTGATGTCTTCCCACATCTTAAAACTAAAATAATTTCCCTTATCAGTTTTCACACTATTCATGCCTTGTCCAAACACGCACACTTGAGGTCTTTGCACTTGACCACTTGAATAATTATGTGATTATCGGCCGATAGTGATCGGTAGCCGATCAATCGGAGCACCCCTAGTTAAAAGAAAGAGTACAACTTTACAATCCGTATCCTGTCTCATGTAATCGCTCAACCAGTGTTTCAGCTGCGCAAAGACATCAATATAAAGTCTTGTAAACAAAGTCAGGTAACGTCACATTTACCTCAGAAACAAACATTCGGTGACCATAAACTCATTAGTCATCCAGAAAAATAAACTGTAGAGAGGGGCATTTTGCTAAATACATGCACAATATAACATTCATTAGAATTTTTACTGTTCTTATGTTTAATTTATGTTTGAATAAATCCATAATTTTTTTATGACAGCCACCATTTAAATGTTTATATAAAAAAAAAAACGAATTGAAGTAAAAATATTATGTAATTGTAACTTTATTTTAAAAACTTCTTTAAGTGTAATTTTAGCAGTAAGCACTATAGCTTACAAATCAGTCAATTTTAACCTTCAATATTATAGTAATGTAGTACCAAATGACTCATGTATATTTTACAGCATTAGTTGAGAGATTTCTTTTCCTTGAGAAAATTTGGCAAGTACTGTACCTGATATACATCCAAAATAATCGACATTGAATCGAATCGGTAATCGAAATCTTGTGAATGAGAATCAGATCGAACCGTGAAATTTGTGTCAAAACCCAGCCCTAGAATCCATGCGTTTTTGTAAGAAAAATATCCATATTTCAAACGTAATAAACACTTTTCTCTCACTTCCGGTATTTGTCATACGCGGAAGCCATTCCAGCGGATGACGCAGGATGTATGCGAAGCACGCGCCTCTGAGATACGCTAGTCTCTCGAGTTTGTTTATAGGAGCAAAGGAAGCAAAGTTTCCTTACTTTAGCAAAGGAAAACCAGTGCCCTCTTGGTTTATATATAGAAATCCTCCGAAATTTTTCGTTGTAAATCTTTGGTTTGTACTTCTAATTCGTGACTGGCGTTTTGTTTTGTTTTCTCTCCGCATTCGTCACTAATCACGCAACGCAAACATCCTGCGTCATCCGCTGGAACGGCTTTTGCGTATGACAGATATCGGAAGTGAGAGAAAAGTGTTTATTACACTTGAAATATGGATATTTTCCTGACAAAAACGCATGGATTCGCTACAAGGAGGCCTTTATTCACCCCCCGGAGCCATGTGAGGCACGTTTTATTATGGATGCACGCTTTATTTTACGACTTGTGGACTGTTCAACTGCAACACCCGCTGACTGCAATGATAGAGCTTGGAATAGCCAGGACAATTCTTAATATAACTCCAACTGGATTCATCTGAAAGAAGAAAGTCATACACCTAGGATGCTTTGAGGGCGAGTAAAACACAGGCTAATTTTCATTTTTGGGTGAACTAACCCTTTAACCTGAAATAGCAGAAAGTTTTGACATTGAAAAAGTTACACCACGTTTGAAGACATAAAGATAATGTTGCTTTAAGACATTGCTTTAATCACAAACCTTCCAGATGAGATTTTTCTGTCTCTTTGAGGAAAATCTGCTTCAAGAATCCTTCTTCTGTATCTGAGAAAGAGAGATAACCAATTAACAGTTTATAAAGGATATCAATTATGTCTTTAAAGCTGCAGTCCATAAGTTTTGCCTCTTTGTCGGCATCTGTTTGAAACCTGCAGTTGCAATTATTTGCGGAATTATCATGTTTACGTGGGTTGTGCATCGGCACAGCTCCTCAGCACGGATGAATCAAATGTTTTGAGGAGTATGTGTGGCTGTCAGTCACCGCACCAGTGCGGATACTGTTCTTCGGAATCACAGATTCTATGTCTTGGAAGTATGACCCAAATAAGAATTTTCAGAGGAAAATGTCATCAGAACAAGCAAGCAACGTGTCTGCCACTTTTGTTCTAACTAACTGAGAAAAAAAAGCATTATAATATATCGCAATAACAATAGTGATTAAATCTAACGATCGCTTAGCTCAAATCACATAAAACCATGCAAAAAAAGTGTATTTAGTGTGTATGTGTTACCTGTAGATTTCGATTTCTGTACAATATAATCTCTAATTGTCATACCATTCGAATTTCATATAAAGAAATTGTTCTTTTTAGAGATCGACCGATATATCGATTTACCGATATTTTTCCCGATATTTAAGCATTTTACAATAATCGGATATCGGTTTTGTAATATCGGATTCACCGATAAACGCCGCCATCTTGTGGATGTTTTGAGAATTGCGCGCAGGATCACCATTGCAGCGCATCTGAGGGGAAACAAGACAACAACAACGGCGTGCACGGGTACTTGATTTACTGTAGTTAGTAAACTTTAACATAACAGCCATTAATGCACAAATTAGATGTATTACATAAATGCCTGATATGCAGTTTATGCAGCTTGGCTCGAAGAAATAGAGACGAACTCACGGAGTCACGTAAAATAATCCGTCAAGTCCTGTCCCAATAAAGACGTAACTTTGCATTCATTAAATAATACAGCCATGAATGCGCGCATGTTGGAAATAAAAGCGCTGAATTTAATTCTCTCTCTGTTGTCTATGCTCTTCGTTAGTCTCGTGAAGTCGGAGTCACGTAGATAATCCGTCAAGATCCTCTCCCAATAAAGACGTAACTTTGCATTAATTAAATAATACAGCCATGAATGAGCGCATGTTGGAAATAAAAACGCTAAATTTAATTCTCTGTCTGTTGTCTATGCTCATCATTATTCTCTTGAAGCCGCTTTCATATTGCTGTTCACTCACCGGGTTGATGCTCAGGAAATGCCCCAGCACGGCCACCGCATGTAACTTTTAACAAGATTCACTTGTTTAAAACACCCTAAATTGTATTAACATTTACTATATAACCATTATTTCGCTAATAAACATCTAAATAAATACAACTCTATGGAAATTAATTATCTATTATCTCCGCGAGCGATCGCAGTTTGAGTATAGTTCTGTGTAAATGCATAGATAAACTGCGCTGTCAGCAGGCATTTCATAATCTAGAAGGACAAAAACATTATTAATAATTCTGATATAACATTCCAGTTGAGAAATGCAATAAAATACAATGTTTTGTTTGTTATATTTCAATATTCCAGAGAATATTATTCAGTGAATTAACATTATCCAGTGAATTATTCTTCACTCTTTAGCCTATTAAACAGCTTATAAACCTACTAAAACTGTAGTTTAAAATGAAGTTGATATGACTCCTTTCCTTTATTTATTTTCTCCATTTGAAAACATTAGACCTTCTACATTTATTTTGCTTATTGTTAATATTAGTGTTGCTGCTGATGCTTTAAATAAAATGTTTTTTTATTGTTGTAATGTGAAGATTAAATTTAACATGAAAGACTGCAAATTTTCAACACTTTTTTTTTTTTTAAGATGACTGAAAGGAGGAAAAACCAAAGTGAAGTATGGACTTAATTCAATCAGTCATTTATTTACTTTATAACAGTAAATTAATATCGGTTCTGCATATCGGTTATCGGGCACATAAACATGCAAATAATTGGTATCGGTTATAAAATATCAATATCAGTCGATCACTAGTTCTTTTAACCCAAAAAGCAAATTAATGTTCCTTAGAACTGGCTCTCTTTGAAATACAAATCTTGTGTAATCCCACGTATCTGTAATCAGATGCACATTTAAAACTGGAATATTTTTTTCTGTAGCCACTCCACAGCCCTGAAGGAGTGGATCGCAGATCTACAATGGCCTTCATAATAATTTAATTATAATATTTCTTGAATAATTATTAATCAAAGTTACATTTATGCATGTTAGAGAATAAGTTGAATATGGCTTTAGTCTGCCTTTTTACTCTCTAAGAAGCTGCTCTTATTGTGTGTGTGACCATGCCCGATAAGGTTTAGGGCTGAGGCAACCTTGAAGATGGGGCGACGCGGAATGAAAAAGTGTTTTTTAGGAGTCGTGATAGTAGAGGCGGCGCAACTATAATGGCATGTGAATAATCCCGCTCACTCTAAAGCGGTACTGAACTGCAGTGGAAACGCAAACCGTGCTGTGCCGAACCGTGCCGAGCCAAGTCGTACCACGCAGTGGAAAAGCGCCATAAGACAAGTGTTTCTCTGCGTATGCGTGTTAGTATCTGTCTGTACAGGGAGAAGCTCAGACAGTCCCAGGACAAACGTTCAACTGCCAATGTCCAAGCGTATCAGATATACGTCTTTGGAGAGACGTATTGCGTCTGACCTCTGATCACTTGTCACCAAAATAGTCGTCAGAAGATATGCTTCAAGCTTGCGTACATATGTGGAAATTGTCTAAGTTTATCTAGGTTTTAGAACCAATCAGAATTTTGCTGACTTATGTATTGACGCAATTTGCGATCTCTGTCAGGGTATAATTGTTGGTGTTTTTGAATTGTAAAGCAGAGCGGCCTACGAACTCCATCGAGAGTGTTGAAGCTGGCTTCTGCTGATGAAACTGCAAACTATGTTCTTCAGTAAATTTTTCTTTAATTTATCGCATCTCTGACTCCTAGTCTTCATTCATTACAACACCTGGTCCTTTGGCTTTAACTGTAAATTCCCCTACAGCCCGAAGTCTTTTGCTTTTGACTACGGGTGAATCTCCAGTTGTCACTTATGATTGTCGTTTGGATTTTTCTGGATTACAATCAGCCATCAAAATGATAAGTTAAATTATTGCAGCTGCTGTGAGAAAAGGCTATAAATGATCCGCCACCTGCAGCATCCTCACATGTAATATAGCCTACTAGCCAGAGGACTATTTCTTTATGCAAAATGACGCAAAGACGAATGGTACCAACCAGTACCACTCAAATTAGAACACATTTATTACAAGCTTACCGTTGTGAATCGGGCTAAGATAAGGAGATAGTTTTAAATACTGGCTGGTTATGTACTTGCTCAAATTGATTTTGTATAGTTTTTAACAACAACAACAACAAAAAAAAGTTACGGACTGCAGCTTTAAATTACATTAAAATAAATTGCATTCATATTTACAGAGTAACTGGCACAGTACATACAGTAAATTTACTTTGGTAAGAAATCAAGAGAGGCAACTGACCGATGCATATCACGTTGGACATTTGAACGCATTTCCTCTGCCTCTACCTCATCTCCCCAGTTTTTTACTCTGGACACAGGTCCCTCACTCTCTGGGGTTGTGAAACTACAAAAAAAATAATAATAATAAAAGACAAATCAAAACTTGGTCAGTCAATGTGTCAACGCTAAACACTGTTTGTATGCCAGAATGAGATTATATCTCATCCTAACATAAAATTGATATTCATTCAATTAACAAATAGGTTACAATTTATTTATGTAATACTCCACAAAATGCCAACCACAACATTTAAAAAAAAACTTCCATTTGACTCTTGAGAAAAGAAGCGTCTTCTGCACACTATTTGAATCAGATAAGGAAGTAGAATGATCATAGTTACCTTTCTGGTCTGCGTGAGCTCTGTGAACATTTGCCAGGCTCTTCAACCGCGTGAGATTTTCTCAGACTACCGTCTGCACCGCGTTTCCTACAATGGGACCATCTCGAAGCGCCTTTGTTCCTTCAAGACAAAACATACGAGTAGCATTTAAAAAAACTAAACCAAGTAAAAAGGATTCTTACACATTATCTGAACATTATGCAACATGAAGCACATCCATTAAACATAAGATATTTTTTTCCTTTTGTAAACAAGTAATTCGTGTTAAAACGTATTAATCGTTTTATACAAACTTGGCCACGAATCAGCTTATTAAACTAAATCGAGAAAATACTTGTTTAAAGTAAACTGTTATCAAGGCGCCACAAAATATCCTGTTGTCAACACACACGAGATCGAGCTGCTCACTACAACATAAAAATAACGACTAAATAAAGTGACAGATTGAGAGTGCTTTTAGAAGTAATGTGGTAACGTACAATCTTGATGTCCTCATGGCGCCAAGCCGCCAACATGCTCATTTAAACTCTAAACACAACACAGAGGACTGGCGGGAGACTTCGCGTCCCTTTCAATGGTGTCCACGCTTAAAAAAAGTTAGATATTAATAAAATTGGAAGCTAAAAGGAGTGCAAAATGATTTGATGCCCAAAACGGACTAAATAGTGCACTATACAAAACAATACTTCAGTGTGACTGCTTTGCTAGCAAACCACTGAGACAAAAAGTCATAAAACACAAAACAAAAACAACTACACCTACCACTAAATATTTTTCGAATTCTTACCTGTTTTCATCAGGTTTGCAATCGTTTTCGTATCTGTATTTTTGATGAGCAGACATTGTTTCGAATAAAAATCAGAACGCTCACGCACGAACTGCTGCCGGGTGTAGGTTAAACCGCGCCAATGTCCCTCAGTGTACGGCAACATCGAGGTCACATGACACTGGAGGGGCGGTGTTGTAAATTGACACAGACCCGCCCACATCCGCCGATCTTCTTCTTCTTCTTTCTTTAACTGGCAACCGCACTTAACAGTGCATTACTGCCATCATCAGGTAGCTTGGATCAGAAACATTTCCTCTATCTCTTAACATTTTCTACTTTCTATTGTATTGCATATAAATGTCTCCCTTTAGTCTCATTATCCCAATACTGTTGCCACTTTTTAATCACTTTCTCCTTTATTGCTGATTTTATTTCTCTTATACTATGTGATAGCTCAATTTCCACTATTTCATCATCTACTGCTTGCTTAGCTAATTTATCTGCTTCTTCATTTCCTTTAATTCCCACATGGGCTGGAACCCACATAAACTGTACTTCTATTCTACTTTGTTTTAACTCAAAGAGATTTTGAAGGATTTCCATGATTAAATCTGGCCTTGATTCTGATTTTTGGTTATCAATACTGACTATTGCTGAATATGAATCTGAACAAATGACCGCATTTTGTATTTCTCTTTCCTTAATTAGTTGTACTGCTAGCAGAATAGCCATCAATTCACCTGTATATACTGACAGTTGATCACTTATTCTAGCTTTTTTCTTCATCAGTAACTTTGGCACATTAACTGCCACTCCTACTCTCCCTCTTTTTCTGGAGACATCTGTGTATATCCGTATATTATTTCCATACATAAGCCCTAAATACTCCTTTGCTCTCATTACTTCCATCTCATTACTTCCTTCTCTCTGTCTTATCTTCAGTAATGTTAAATCTACTACTGGTTGAGGAAGAATCCATAAGGGGTTATGTGGATACATTACTCTTGGTATACATCTATAATTGTTTATCCCCATCTCCTTAATATCTTCTTCTACAACCCTTTACCTCATGTTACGCTATGGAGGCTCTCTTTTATTTATTTATGTGATTGATTCCTCAGTGTTTGCTAAACGTTCTGTAATTTATTAGTCGGTATATAATACAGCATGTGGTGTGTGCCATGCCTCATCTTATTCGTTTTTGTTAATAAACCTTTTGTAAGCTAGTTTGTCATTGTATCTTACTGATTTATTGTTGTTGTGCTTTTTTATTAGGAATAACAATTAATCCGTCTTTTGTTTTAGTCTCAGAACGAGAACGAGGTGTGGCGGTGAGGACCCGGGAGAGAGGGGTTACGCATACACTTGCAATATGACCATATCTCTGGCAGTTATAACATCTCAGTGGAGCACGCACATATTCTCTCACCTTAAAGCTAACATATCCAATTATCACTTTACTTGGTAACATTCCACTTTCAAAGCGCAACATTACAGAAAGACTTTCTTCCTTATTACCTTCCCTATTCCTTTGCAATCGCTTTGCTTCAATTACATTTCCTCCTTTTATATTCCTCTTCAGCTCTATCACAGTGACCTCCAATGGTACCCCTGTAATTACTCTGCATATCCATGATTTTCCACCTGTTTGCTTACAACTTGAAATCTCTTGTTTACACACAACCTTCATTTTCATCACTTTATCCCTCTGTTCCTCATTATCACATATCACCATCAATGCTCCATCCTGAAGTACTCTTGCACATTTAATCTCTCCTGATTGTTTCCTCAACTCATTTGTTAATTCAATTGGGTTTACTCCTTTTACTCCATGCCCCTCTTTAAATCTCACAATCATTTTTATTTCCTCTCTCCTTCCACTTATTAATTCCCTTTCACTATCCTCATCTATACTTACTGAATCCTCTTCATTATCTTTCTTCCTCTTTTTATTTGTTTTTCCTACACTTTTTATTCTCCCTTGAAGTTAGACCATCTCTAACCATTTCCCATGTTAGCCCTTTAATATCCAGGAACCTCTCTGCTGTTCTCACTATTATCTGTATCTTTTCTGTTCTTCTTTCAGTCTGCGCTGAACAATTTATGACCTCTGCCATGAATAACACAAAACTATTTTTACTTACTATCATTGTGTCATCCGATATACTGCTTCTCTTTCCCTCATTTCTGGTTTGATCTCTCCATTCCTCCTTCTCCTCACTCTCTTTCTTTTTCCTTGAGTACACTTTTTTAACTGCTTCCGCATATGACAGCTTATTTCCATCTCTTTCCTTTTGAATTTCTACTGCCCTCTTTCTAACTTCACATCCTCCATATGCCACATTATGGGCCCCACCACAATTACAACATTTTGCTTCCACATTTTCCATACTCATGTTCTTCCCCACAATGTGCACATCTCTTTTTGACTCTGCATACACTTGCAATATGACCATATCTCTGGCAGTTATAACATCTCAGTGGAGCACGCACATATTCTCTCACCTTAAAGCTAACATATCCAATTATCACTTTACTTGGTAACATTCCACTTTCAAAGCGCAACATTACAGAAAGACTTTCTTCCTTATTACCTTCCCTATTCCTTTGCAATCGCTTTGCTTCAATTACATTTCCTCCTTTTATGTTCCTCTTCAGTTCTATCATAGTGACCTCCAATGGTACCCCTGTAATTACTCCGCATATCCATGATTTTCCACCTGTTTGCTTACAACTTGAAATCTCTTGTTTACACACAACCTTCATTTTCATCACTTTATCCCTCTGTTCCTCATTATCACATATCACCATCAATGCTCCATCCTGAAGTACTCTTGCACATTTAATCTCTCCTGATTGTTTCCTCAACTCATTTGTTAATTCAATTGGGTTTACTCCTTTTACTCCATGCCCCTCTTTAAATCTCACAATCATTTTTATTTCCTCTCTCCTTCCACTTATTAATTCCCTTTCACTATCCTCATCTATACTTACGGACTCCTCTTCATTATCTTTCTTCCTCTTTTTATTTGTTTTTCCTACACTTTTCATTCTCCCTCCTTCTACCTGTGACCAACCCGTCTCCATTTCATCTTCAATCTCAGAATCATCAATCCTATCTTTTGTTTCTGATCCAACTTCCTCTTTTTTTCCCGCGATTTCCCCATCTTTTTCTTCTTATTATTATTATAACTTCTATGCTTATCAAAACTCAGTATGAGTTATTTGAATCACAATCAAAACTTTTCCGTTCTATCCGCCGATCTTCAAATCATCGGTATATTTTAGTGATGGAAGTTTTGATTCTTTCAAGAGATTTTTTCATTTTCAGTTTCATTCACTGATTCGCTCAGTGACCATTTCTTCATATTACTTAAATACGCCAGCAGGTGGCAAAAAAGAGTGTCTTGTGTTGTGTCTTAAAGGGATAGTTCACCCAAAAATGAAAATGTGATGTATTTATATCTATATATTACTCTAATACACTACTATGTCCAACTGTCTTTGGGCGCGCGCACGGCATCCGGTGCATGAGGTGTGTACACGCTCTGGCGTAGTTTACGCAAGCGCCGGAAGTGATCTCTCGCGCGTATACCTCACTCATTGTTTAAGCTCCGTTCACACCGCCAGCGACACAAAGCGACAGAGCGACATAATCCCATTCATTTTCAATGGAGAGCTGGAGACTTCCGGCGACACAAGCGACAGTGACCTTTGGCGACGGAATGTGGCGGCTACCGGAACTGATCGCGGTCATTCTAGTCAATGCTTGTGTTTACACCAGATGCGCCGCGGCAACGTTTCAAAAGCGCCGCTTTGCTAAAGATAGGCGCCTAGTCTATTTTTGACGGACGCCGTGTCCAAACCGCACAGCAAATACAAAATAAAAGTCAAAAAAAATCATGTCAATTTCAAAATAAACACCCTGTGCAGACTCCCGATCGTATTTCACGGTCACATATCTTTGGCAGGAGGCCAGAAATGGACGACGACGAGCGGTTCATCCTCGAAATACAAAAACACATGGTGTTATATGACATCACAAATCCTTTTTACAAGGACAATGAGCAACCAAACAACATCTGACAGGCAAATCACGTGGTCTCGCGAATCCTACCGCTGCGCTTCTGGTGTGAGTTGGCACCGCGTGGAGGACGTAACAAAACCTCTTCGGAGCCGTAACGCGCCGCAGACGTGTGCAGTGTAAATAGGGGGTCAGGGGTGAGGGGTAAAAGGCTAGGTGTGTGCGCGCTGACCTCGCGCCGTTGCGTCAGTACCAGCGATCACAGAGACTCGCTAAGGTTTGTCCAAGAAGTCGCTAGGCACTTTTTTTTGAAAAAAGTCGCCAGGGGGGTCTGAAAAGTCGCTAAATCTAGCGACAAAGTCGCTAAGTTGGCAACACTGCATCCTGCCCTCCAGTTGCATTTCGCGCGTCATCAGAATCACGTGATTGCAAACAACCTATTAAACGTCAAAGAAATGAAACCAAATTCAAGGTTATTTGGGCTAGAACACTTAAATTACACTTAAGTGGGTTACACATAGCCGGACTATATCGGGTCTATAGTTAACCCAGACGTTGAAATGACGGCTATTGCTTGCTGGGTATCCTGAGCTGGACCAACATTTTTCTTATAGTGTAACAAGCCCTTCTTCAGATAAAATGATTACATCACGGAAATGTAAATTTTTTTTATGGAAACTTATCAAGCTGAAATGGCACTGAATAGTAAGAATGACCCTGCTTCTTCTGGCTGCCTGCTTCCTCTCCTTCATCGAGTCCCGCGCATCGGTTCTGTTCGGAACCGTTTGACGGAAGCGCGGAACAGACCTGAGCTGATTTTTTACGAATTTTAATTAAATGAGAATTTTGAATAATAAAAATGAATTTGTGTCTATTAATCAGTGTTAGAACCATTAAAGAAGAAACCGCATTTTCCATATTTAATTTCTAGGTTAAAAAAGGAAAAATGAATGGACGCAAAAGTACACGGACCCATAATAAATGCTGCTGTCTAAGTAGGCAGTTCACTAGGTATTGAGCCACAGCCAGAGTTCTCTTTTGTTATTGGCTATGTTCTCCTCATGCTATGCTAATTCCGGTATACGTGCTTAACGGAGGATTAACAAACCTGTTACAGCCAACCCACCCCTCAAAATAGATGTCTTCCTGTATTGAACTGAAGGTTTATGTGCGCTGATGAGTGATTGTTAGGAAGATGTTATTATTAGCCGGCTATTCCCGAGAACTAGTTGTGTACTGGCTAGTTAACAACAGTTAGCCTGTTAGCATTAGTGTAAAAATGATGGAGGATACAGACACAGGGTGGACGTTAAGCTAAAACACTGGATTAAATCACGACTTGGATGTTTTCATGTGGTTACAATGACAGGTAAGTCTCAAACTAGTGTTATGTTGTCACTTGTAATGTTATTTATACTTGAAGATTATTTTTATGTAGCAAAGCAGTACTTTAAAACATTCTTATGCTAATTATTATTCATTTGTCATTTTATTTCATAGACTAGACTCGTAGTAGAGATGTAACCTCTAAAGCATACTTTTACTTTGAGATGAACAGGTAAACTCTCAAGTAAACAGGTAACTTGTTAACAATGTAATTGTGTAAAATATCATTGTGTCCATATCATGTTCTTTCTTATGTGTATTTAATATGTTAAGAGGTGGAGATGGCTCACTCATCAAGCGGATCTCAGGAGGGACAGACTGACACCAAAACAAACACACACACGCAAGCAGGTGCCTCGTTCACCTTTTAATCTTTTTGTCCTGTGATTTTTAAAAGAGGATGCTGGCACAGTATCACTAATACCAGCTTTATTAAAGTTAACTTGTTCATTATTTGTTACTTGCCAAAATTGAATTTTCTCTATTATAGATAAGTGACCTTTCTATATTTTCTTTGGCTAATGTTGACTTTCGATTACATCGAACATTTGGACACACTTGTGTATGTTTGGGGTTGGTGAGATTTTTTTATTAATGTTTTTAAAAGAGGCATAAGCTCACCAAGGCTACATTTATTTGATCAAATTATAGTAAAAACTACAATTTATTACAATTTTAAATAACCATTTTTTATTTTAATAGCTTTTAAAATTTAATTGATCCACCTTTTTCCTAGCGAGCCTAAGTTTTAAAGAGGCTCTTCTGGTTTGGGGAAAAAGACTGAAACAAATGATTATTACTCAATGTTAATGAACATTTCTGATTAAGTCAACATGTTACAAAATATAGACATGTATTAGGCTACTGCTGTGATATTTACTACATCTGTAATATTGCTGAGGAAATACTTGAGCTTTTTAGGGTTATTCATGGTAGGCTTTTACACTTTTAAATTTCCTTTTAATGATAGATGGTTGAAGCGTGAATAGAATAATTTCACCTTGTGCCCAGTTTTTGAAAACTCCTATTACAGCATTCATAGAGCGAACTATGGAGTCAATTCATTGCCACATATACTTGCAAAAGAATTGAATTATTGCAAAAGAAAATAAAGTTTTGCAAACGAAAAGGAAAGTATTTAGAAAAAATAAATGTGCTTTTTGAAAACAAAAATAAAGAATTGCTAAATATAAATGAAACAGAGCAAAAGCATTGATTTTGCAACACATATTTTCCATGGCCATAACTATTCATTTATTTGCAAGGCTGCTTTTATTTTGCGTTTCAGTCAAGTGTGAGCTCGCGATATCGTTTTTTCCCCATTATGCTTCATGTTTCTGTGCATTTCACTTTCTGGTATTGGTTTGACATGGGGGTGGAGTCAAGGGACTGGGGCTTGTACAACAAGACTGGACACGCCTCCCTGGAAGTTATGTCATCATCCTGAGATGCAGATCACAACTGATCAAGGCACCGTCGTTGAGCGGAGGCATGCGTGTGGATTTCCTTCATTTTTCATTTACATAACTCCTGACATAAATTAAGAAATTACTGTCACTGTTTTTAATGATGTATAGTTTATCAAGTTAATTAGCCTAAATTATTTTACATGAAAACTAACAGTAACTTTGAACTAATGTAAACAAAGAACACTTCTGCGTGCTGGCGTCCTCCCACAGGTTAACAGATTTTAAGCAAACACTGTTAAAACACATTAAGTTTACAAAATGAAACGATACACATTTTAATGCTATAAAAGTGCACATTGAGAGAAATAAACGGCAGATGTTCATTTTAGCAAGTTAGCAACTTCTTTAACTTGAGCAAACGCTGTTAATACACATATAGTTAATAGAACGAAACCATGCATGTTTTAATGCTAGTGAATAAAAGGAAACGATCCACCCGCATGCTTCTGCTCAACGACGGTGCCCTGATCAGTTGTGATCTGCATCTCAGGCTGATGATGTAACTTCCAGGGAGGCATGTCCAGGCCTGTTGTACATGCACCAGTCCCTTGACCCTTGACACCCCTATGTCAAAACTGACAGAAAGTGAAACACGCAGAAACCTGAAGCGCAAAGGGAAAAAACAGTATTGCAAGCTCACACTTGAATGAAACGCAAAATAAAAGCAGCACTGCAAATAAATTAGTAGCTATGGCTACTATATGCAAAATCGTTGCTTTTGCTCCGTTTCATTTATATTTTGCAATTATTGCTTGCAGAAAGCACATTTATTTTTTCTCAATACTTTCATTTTCTTTTGCAATACTTCAATTCTTTTGCAAGTATATGTGGCATTAAATTGACTCCATAGGTATTGCTTTCATAAAACAGTTAGCATGCACTTAGCCCACCCATTAAGTCAAAATTTTACAAACAAAATCAAAACATTTTGAAACAATTTCTTTGGCACAATAATACTGATAGCAGAACGGTTGCCAAGCAACACACAGATGTGTTGGCACAGTAATACTGATGTAAGAGGTAACAGGAGTATGTTTCTATAGTAATTTACAACGGCTTCAAATTTTGGCTCAACCAATCATAATAAAGGACCGGAACTATCAGTTTTATAATTTTTGTCTTTTTTTTGACACATTAAATGCGACCCTGCTGAATTTCCTTAAAATAAATAAATACAAATAAATAAAACAAAATCATACCGAACACAAACTTTTGAACAGTAGTGTACTCCTTCATTATTACCATTTTGCTACATTTTGGAATAATTGTAAAGTCTATGAAACCTATGAAAGTCCAAAAAGTATGGGAGGAGAAATAACAAACAATTAACCCTCAACCAAACCCTAACATTAATTTTGTAGTAAGTACAAGTTGTTAATTAATATTACTGTAAAATAAAGTGTAACCATTAATAATGAATAAATAAATAACAGAATTCATGCATGTAGGCAGAAGCCTTTTGATCAGAAGATTAAAAGTTAAGATCATTCAAACGTTTGACCGTTACTGTCAGTTTATATTAGAGTGCATTTGTTAAAATTATCAAACAGGATCAGGAGAAGTCAGTAACATTGAGGTTTCAGCATTTGCTTGTATCCCAAACAGAAAAAATGGACAGTTCTCTTGGTGACAGTCCTGAAAATCACTGTTCTAATAATGGACAGGTGAGACCCAATCACTCATATTTTCATACACAACTGTGTATTGCTTAACTAATTTACAGCATGTTATTTGCCGTTCTTCTTATCATCACTGCACATCAGTGAACTTTGATGTAAATTTCTTTCAGTCTTTCTAGAATTAGAAATGAGGAGCAAAGGTGTCCTCACACGTGTATAATTTTTATTTTATTATTTTTTTTTTTGGTGTGTGTTTTTCACAGAGGAGGCCAAGTGACTGTTCAGAGATACTTCCCGAGGAATATATTTCAAATTACAAATATGATGGTAGGTTTTGTGTTTAGCTTTCTTGAACATTCAATAATGTTACATATCACTTGAATGCAGAGGTCATGACTCATTATTACTCAGCTGATAGTGTGCTGCCGGAATTAATTATAAAATTAATTAAATTAAAATTTGGTTCCATCGTTCCAATGTAAATGTTTTTTTTTAGAATAGGTTTTTGCTTAAATGTCTGAAATAAGGTCTATAGTTAACACAATCTCAAGGTATTTTCATCTTTCATGTTATTGTTCATCTTATTGTTGCTTTTTTTTTTGTCTTCAAAAAGATGGTTGCTAAACAAGTGGGTTAGTGGGACAACTGTATACAGCCCACCAGGGCACCATACAGATTTCATAAGATATGTCTTAATTTATGAAGATAATTTTACGAACAAAACGTGCAAGAATCAAAAACTTTTGTTGGTGACAGAGCTTGTTTTCTGCAATAACCCAAATGAAAAAAAGAAAAATCCTTTTGGGTTTTTGTCAATGGAGCCAGGGTGTTGCTAATTTCCGGGTTGGCCTACAAAAATACCTCATCACTGCAGCACTCTATAGCACATTAATGGCACGTTCAACAAGTTGGGTACACATTGGTCTCCAAATTTTTTTAAAGTGCCCCTATTGTGGATTTTTGTACAGTGTGTAATGCAGCATGTGAATGTAAACAGTCTGCAAAGTTGTAAAGCTGAAGTGCATCATAAATGAAGTTATTGTCTCTCAAAAGAAAGAGTTGACTCTGAACCGCTGAAACGAGTAGTTTTGAATTCAAATTCCATTCCGCGAATTTCACACGTCACAAATTCTCACATTTGCATAATGCCCGCCTACGTTCTGCTTGGACATCCCGCGAAAACAAAATTCAAATGCTGTAGCTCATTCGTGTGGATAACATAATGTCAAGAAGAAGCTGTGCTCTGCGCTGTGAAAGTGAATTTGGTTTATTTTCACTTCCAAAGGATGAGGCTGTGAAGAATCAGTGATTAAACTTAATCATTACTAAGATACCACAGCAGTACAATCTTTTGCTGTGTTCCCGTCATTTCACTGACGACTGCGTCTCCAATCTCCGCGAGTTCATTGGGGATTCGTAAACCGGTTGTCTTTGAAAGAAGGGTCAATGCCCAGTTTGTTTGGAAAAGTTTGCTCCTCCGAATCACAACCTGTAAGTATGATTAAGAATTGTTGCTTGGTTCTATCGAGCTTGCAAAATATGTAGTTTTGTGTGTTGTGTAGTCAGTCAGTGCAGCTGTAAGTCTCTGGCTAACTCACGTTATAGTTCTGCTAATCAGCTGTGGGCCTGCTATTGTCTAGAAATGTGTCGATTAATATAGAATGTCTGTTGTACTTGGAGTCATGATAAAGGATGGAGCAATACGTTGGTTTACAAACTGCAGTGCTTTATCAGTACTCTTTGTCTGTGTTTAGCTAACGTATACCATTACTGTTTGTGTCTTTACTACCAAGCTGTGAGTCCGGTTCGCTAACATTAATGTAAAACAACTTTTCCCCCTCTGATTCTTTCTTTTTAGAACAGAGTGGAGCACTTTTATTATTATAATAGGATATATTATTGATAAGCTATATTCCAGTACTGATGATGGGCGTTCTGTTTCTGACATGTAGACAGAGTAGACCAATCACAACAGACTGGGTCATCGGACCAATCAGAGCAGAGTAACATTATGCAAAGGAGGGGTTTGGAAAGATGAGTCTTCAAATGAATAATTTGAGAGTCGTTGAGAAATAAAGTAAAATTAAATGTATATTATAAGAAAATGAAAGTGTTTTTTGACCTTGCATGCATGTGAACCTGTTGTTGGGGACACCCAAAACCAAATTATAAACATTTCAAATAGCATAATTGGGGCACTTTAAGCAATAGAGGCACAACGCATTTCAAGTATGTTTGATGTTTTGGGCCAATTTTAGAGCACATATTGTTTTCATTTGTCTGGCATCTCCTAGTAATGAGGCATATATTTCTGTGTGAGTTTGTTGTTAAAGTCTGGTAGTGTGTGAAAGTCTTCAGTCATTAGTGTGTGATGCCCAGTTTTTCTCTGTAACCATTTACAAAGTCTGCAAGTGAATGATTTTAAACGTTGTTTAGTGTAATCAAGCCTTTACTGAAAGAAATCTGATAAAACAAAGATTTTTCCCCCCCTTATTAGAAGTATATTCAGCCATTCATTCATTTTCCCAACTGCTTTTCCTATGTAGTGTAGGGACAGAGGGATGCTGGAGCCTGGATGAATGGCCAGTCTTGGAAAGATTTTATCAGTATTTCTACAAATCGACATTTGATGGCAAACTTTCAGACCTCTTCTAAGGGACGGCTTAATTTAGACTAAATCTGATACTTGCAACCAATTTTTGTGCATATTTATTTTCTTAGAACATTTAATCTTTGACTTGGGTAACTTGTAAAAATTAGGAACCTCATACAAAATAAATGTAAAGTAAAATTCCACATATAATATTTAATTTGACCTCTAAAGGTGGATGAGCAACATTATCAGAGGGTTATGTAGCTTCTCCTTGATGATATTCAGAAAAAGGACAAAAAACATGACTTGCTAATGACTGTTTTAGTTGCAAACCCTGTTTTATATGAGTTTTCACAGAAACTTTTTTTTTTGTAAATATATTTTACATATTTCTGTTTTCTCCCAGCTTCCTGGTACCAGGGCCCGTTCACCAAATCCCTCCAGAGGGCCGAGGCTCTGTTTCGTAACCGTTTTAACCCTAGTCTGAAGTGGCTCATGGGGCAGAAGGACAAAGATGGCAGCTGGGACTCTGAGAATGAGAGCATCGCTTCCTGTCCCTACAGAAATATGCAACGCCTTGGGCAAACTTTACAGAGTTTCAGCTCTCAATGCCACATGCTCCGTGATCCTGCATCAGGAGGCAGGCTGTTTGGCTGTATCATGGGTCTTTCTTCCTCTGAGGAATATGATTTTCACCACCACCCTCAGGCTGCAGCCTTCAGCCAGCATTACTGTCAGCTACAACACCTGATGGACCACAGAGCTCAGCTGCTCTTCCTCCATGAGTACAGCCGTCGCACACATGTGGCCACCTGCTTTGTGGTGCAACTGGACTCCGTGTTGGAGAAGACGCATCTCCTTTTGACTGACAGGGGGCAAGTAGCTGAGCAGCCCAACTCTACATGGAACCTCAGCCTTAGAGCTTTGTGCCAAGAAATGCAGGTTCACGTCAACCACTGGGATCTGCTCTGGGCCAAAGCTCGATCTGACTTCCATCTTCGCCGTGTTCTTTTCAGGCGTGTGAAGACCCTTGCTTCCATGCAGCGAACTTTACACTTGCTGGGCTTCCAGGCCTTGTGGTTGATGGAGCAGTGCATCCACACTGCACTTTCTGCTTTGGCTGCTGCCCAGCTGGACTGTGTGCCCAGAGATGCCTTAGTGGACCTGCTGTGTGCGGTTGAGCTGTACAACCAGATCGTAGAAGACAAGTGGATCCAGGGTACAACATCTGCCTGTGACTCACAGCTCATGTTCAGCTCATACTGGCCCCAGCTGGGATCTGTTTTGCTTAAAAACATAACTGGTCCTAAAACATTCCCAGTTGAGCAGTTGATGATGATTCTGGCCCAGAGTCAAGCTCAGAAATCAGCTGAACAACTTTACACATGGTTTTCCCAGCAGAGTTACCTCCTCCATATGGCTAAAAACCCCAACAAACTTAAGAGTCTCTTTGCACACCCTAATCTCAATAGTCGGTTTTCATCATCACCCACAATAAACATACATACAGTACAACTTGAACCTCAATCTACTGTTAATGAGGTGCCCCAAAAGCTCCTTCACAGCCTCTGGTCTTCGAATCTTCCATTCTCTTCGTTTATCTCGAGAGACCGAGAGTGTCTCGATACCTTCTTTCAAGTCTTAGTGACATCAACAAATCTCTTAGCTCCACTTATTCCCAGAAAACCTCTGTTAAACGGAACAGCTGATTTGGAGGATTCTGTGGTGATTTGTCGTGGGGCCAGTGAAGGAGAAGAGAGACTGCTAAACAGACCCAGAATGACCTCCAGGAACTACAACGTGGCCGCGATGGATCTCAGGAAGTCTGATGCATACATGAAGCTTTTCTCTTATTATAAGAAGCTGCTGTGGGGGGAATTTGGTAAAGCAGTTGTAAGTCACTTTTATTATCAGCCATACAACAGCACTCTGGGAAGTATCAACCAGTGGAATGATGAAATGGTGCTTCATTTGGTCACATGGCTCAAACATTCATATATTGAAGGTACTGATGTGCTGGTGGGGTTGAAGTATCAAATGTTAAAAAAATGTGTGTTATGTGTTTAGAAAAGATATGCAATGCTAATGGTTGAATCTCACAAAGAAATGACTGGATCATATTTCACCTCAAAATCAAAAGATAAAGAAAGTATCTTTTTACATAAATTAAATATAGTCATGATGTACACTACTGTTCAAAAGTTGTTGTGGCCAACACTGATCCTGCAGTGTTGTGCTGCTCAATATTTTTGTGGAAACGTTCATAGATTTATTAATTTTTTTATGATTCTTTGAGGAAAAGAAAGTTAAAAAGAATAGCATTTATTTGAAATATAAATATTTTGTAACATTATAAATATCTTTACTATAACTTTTGATCAATTTAATGCATCGTTGCTGAATAAAAATATTAATTTCTTTCAAAGAAAAGAGATCTTACTGACCCGAAACTCTTGAATGGTGTTACATGTTTTAATTGTATTTTACAAATGTACTTTACAAATAATTATGTAAAAGATCTCAAAAATCTTTTCTTTATGTAAAATATTTGCTTTTGTTTTAGCCAATAACAGATATGAAGAAGTCTCTTCTATGCTTGTTTTTGCGTATAAAAACATTTAAGTGTAGAGTAAGAAATATACATCTCTTAAATATTTTTGAGACTTGCCATAGAAAGTATTTGCTAATACCTATAAAGTTACTGATACTGTATAGTGTGCATCTCTAGTATTTTAAGCTCAAATACTCTTTCCTGGATTCTGACATTTCTTATTCTGAAATTAAAGAGGTGTTTTCAAGATTTTATTAGATTATTTTTCATTACTTTTTTTTTTGTCTTTGTAGACCTCATTCCACAAGAATGTAAAGGAAATTTGAGCAATTTCTGCTCTTATATTTTATCTGCTGCTGCCTTCACACAGTGGGATGAAAGTGAGTTATATTAACAAAATTATGACTATTTAGATGTAAATGACTATTCAGTGAAATGATTGACAATTGAAGTGAAGTTGGTTTTAATTGTGTCCTGTTGTATTGTAGTGATGTGTTTGTCGCTGGGCTCAGGGCTAAAAGAGAAGTGTGTCCCTGGATTTAAACAGGAAAGATGTTCAGTGAGGACCGCCACAACGGATCTCATCCTCCAGCTCTTCCCACCTCTGCATATTGTTCTTCAGCTACTGCAATGCCCAGACGTAGAGTCAGGTACACAATGTTACACTTTTGTCATTATCAGTATGATAAATAGAATAGGGTTGTCATGATTTCATTAGTTGATGCTACACTGCCGTTCAAAAGTTTGAAGTTGATGTTTAAAAGTTTCTTGCTCACCAAGCCTGCATTTATTTGACCAAAAATACAGCATATGCTTATTTGGTGCTCAAGAAACATTTCTTATTCATTGTTGAAAACAGTGTTGCTTAATATTTTTGTAGAAACCGTGATACATGTTTTTGTAATAATGTAAAAGTCTTTACTGTCACATTTGATCAATTTAATGTGTCCTTGCTGAATTAAAATATTAATTTGTTTCTTTCTAAAGAAAAAAAAAGTACTGATCCCAAACTTTTGAATGGTAGTGTACAGTCATGGCCAAAGGTTTTGGCAGTGACATAAATTTTGTGTTTTGCAAAGTTTGCTGCTTAAGCTGTTGTGGTGTTCATTCACATTGTTTCTAGATTATTTTGGTTCGGAGAAGAAAAGGTGAACGCTACCATGAGTCCTGTGTTGTGCCAACAGTGAAGCATCCTGAGACCATCCATGTGTGGGGTTGCTTTTCAAAAAGGGAGTGGTCTCTCTCATAATTCTGCCCAAAAACACTGCCATGAATAAAGAATGGTATCAAAACGTCCTGCAAGAGTGATTTCTCCCAACGATCCATGAGCAATTTAGTGATTGGCCAAAAGTTTTGGCAGTGACATAAATTTTGTGTTTTGCAAAGTTTGCTGCTTAAGCTGTTGTGGTGTTCATTCACATTGTTTCTAGATTATTTTGCAGAGTGATCAGATGCATTTAACATTTTCTTTTTTCACAAAAAAACAAATTTCACTGTTTTTTGATCCTGACACAAAATGAGCAGCTAACATTAATTGACTAATCATATCAGCAGCACATGTGAAAGTGTGAATGAGCTATCATACTAGACTTTGCAAAACACACAATTTATGTCACTGCCAAAAATTTTGGCCATGACTGTATACTCGGTTTCAAATAATATACAAATACAAATAATAAAAATAGTAATGTAAATAATGATTACAATTAATAATAACAGAATTACTGCAGAAACTGTAGAAATGTGTTAATTGGAAAAATTGTTTAATATGTTTTATATTATTATTTTATTATTTACTTGGTAACAAATTACCAGTACTTTTATATTCCTAGTTTGGACACTGTTCAAGGTATGTAAGATAATACAACCTCATCTGCTGGCACTTAATTAAATGTGTGATGTCTTTCACTAGTTGACAGTGGATCCAAGAGCATTAAGAAAAATCATCTGGGATTGCTGTGTAGGTCTGTTGCAACTGTCCAGTCCTGTACTGTCTGGGTTATGAGTAAAGCCTACCAGTTTCTGGCCTCCTGGTCCCTTACTAAGTTCCTGCTGGTCACACAAGGAGATCTTAAGGTAAATTGACCTTTAAACGTTACTGAAATACTTCCATGCATAAATATGCATCTTTTTGATGCAAGATATATTCTGATTTTGATTAACTTTTATTTGTCTTTGTTTTAAGGATCTCAAGGTCTCAGTGGAGGGCCTGGTCTACCTCACTCAAGCTGCTGGCAGAGATTCAGTTCACCCTCTCATAATTCAGCAGACAGCCTCACTCTCTAAGGCACTTACAGATCTACAAGTGAGAAATTCTAGCATCATTACACAATTCTTGCCTAACCATTATTAAAGGGCTAGTTCACCCAAAAATGAAAAATCTGTTTTAATTTTCTCACCCTTATGCAATTTCAAACTTGTATGACTTTCTTTCCAAACCGTTTTGGTGACTATTGACTTACTGACACTGAGACATTTCTTCAAAACATCTTTTATGTTACACAGAAAATAATACAGGTTTGGAATGATATGAGGGTGAGTACATGGTGTCAATTTTTATGTGTGTCTCTTGGTATGATACAAAATCAAATTGTGTGAATTATTGTTCAAAAGTTTGGGGTCAGTAAGAAAGAAATTGATAGTTTTATTTAGTAAGAATGTATTAAATTGGTCAGAAATTAGAGTAAAGACTTCGTTACAAAAAATCTATATAAAAAAAAATGCTGTTCTTTTGAACTTTCTAAGAATCCTGAAAAAAAGTGTATCACCGTTTCCACAAAAATATGAAGCAGCACAGGTGTTTTCAACATAATATATAACAAGAAATGTTTGTTTGAGCAGCAAATCAGCATATTATAATTAAATAATTATAATAAACAGAATAATTAATTCTGAAGGAACATGCTGAGTAATGATGCTGAAAATTCAGCTTTGCCATCACCGGAATATATTACATTTTTAAAATATATTAAAATAGAATTTAGTTATATTAATTTAATTTATAATTTAATTATATTAAATAAGTTATTAATTTAGTTATATTAAATATGAAATAATATTATAATAATAACAATATTCATTCACAATAACATCAATATTCAATATTTTTACTGTTTTCAATCAAAATAATGCAGCCTTGGTGAGCATAAGAGACTTCTTTCAAAAGCTTAAAAAACGATAGATAGATCAATAGATGGTGAATACTGATGGCATTAACATTATAATGTAACAACAGAAAAACATTAAAATAATACATATGTCCTCTTTAATAAAATGCCTAATGAAAAAAATCAGTTATTTTTTAATGCGGTATGACTTACTCTGTTTGTCTGATATTGCAGGCTTTCTCTGATCTTGTGCTGAGGACCTTTTCTATAGACTGTAAGAAAATGTCTGTGGAGATCTTTGAGCAAACCATGCCGTCAGGAAAGCATTGGAGGATCAATCACAAAACCGGTACAGACGCAATGAATGAAAATCCACACTGGGTTGTGTCTGCTTGTAGACTGCTACATCCTCCTAAATATTTTTTAAATGCTGTACATTATTTTTAGAGCTGCCCAGCAGTCCTAGTGATTATGCAGCCTCTGCAGCTCAGATTGTGATTGGTCAGGTGCTGGAGGGTGTTCAGCCTCTGCCTGATGATGCTCGTATTTCTGCTCTCACTGAGGCTATGACGGCTTTCATGGAGGCCTGGATGGAGCACATCCTCAAACAGAAGATCAAGTTTAGGTTAGTAAACCTAGTGGTGGAGCAATGGTCTTACTGTAGCGGTTCATGTTCCGTTCTTACTTTCACTGTTCGTTTATGTGAATTCTTCATTCACACTAGTATTCAGGGAGCTCTGCAGCTGAAGCATGACTTCGACTTGATTCGAGATCTCATTCGTTCAGAGGAATACAGCCTCTCAGAGGAGCTGTACCAGAAGCTGCTGTCACTACATGTTTTTCATCAGGTGGATAATGCAATCGTGTGCCTACTTCAGCAGCCTATGGCAAAACCTTACCTGCCCCCTCGCAGCTGGGAGCCCTTCAGACACTGCTGTGAGTTCTTTCAAATTAAAAATTAAGAAAAAAAAAGCATGAATTGCATTTTTAAATTATTTCATAATGTTTCCTGAGGTGTACTTATAATGTTAGTGTTTTTTTTTAACATCAAATAACATAAAATTGTCATAATTTACAGTGTTTCCCTTAGACTTGCACTATATTTGTGGTGGCAATTTACTGGAATTTATAACTTCGATACAATAAAATATCGATGTTCAATACCATTTTTGATACCACGGGGGGAAACTGCCACAACTTTAAGGGCAAAAATTTTTAGATTTTTATTGAAAGATAAATATAACAAGGCTAGAACATGACAATGAGGTATATTTTTACATTAATAAAAGCTTCTTGAGGTGGTAAAACATTGGAGAAAAACTTATAGATTTGCAAGTGTTTGCTTCAGAAAGTAGTATTATTTTAATTATTTTTACCAGTGTGAGCATTAGTGAGTACTGTCATGTAATGTATGTTTCATTCATACTGGAAGCCCGAGGGCGCCCTCGTGGGAAACTCCAAATATGCCTCACAGATGTAATGGAACATTTCAGAAAATCCCTTAAATGGACAAAGGCATGCAGCTATCGCTGTAGCTCATTAAAAAGAAGATAGAAATGCTGTAACTGAGTCATTTAGATTTTTATTTGAGCTTGGTTTCAATAAAAGCTGTTTTTAGACTATCAAGGAAGTTTTGAGCTCTGAAACTTAACCCTCTGGTATTGTTCATTTGGGAGTCACACTTGAAATGTAACTTTTTTTTTTTTAATTTTCAGTTAAATCAATGTTATATATTTTTGTTCAATAATATTTTATCTTTTTTCTTTTGTATTTTGAGATAATTTCATGGTACTATTTAATATTTATGCAATAATTATGATCAATTTTTTCCCATTGAAAATGATAAATTTTAAAATATTTTTTTGTACTTTCAATTATGGCAGTATTTCATGTTAAAATAGAGACAATGCCTTTAAAATCCAATTTTTTAAGGCAGATTAGTTCCATCTGGTGGGAGTAAAAAAAGAAAAACATCTGAAATTCTGTGGTTTAGCCATTAGATTCCTATAGAGCTCCATATGAAAAGCTTATAAATTCTCTAGTTGTTTTTAGACATAAATATATATTTTTTTAATGTTGGATTTGGATTTATATTTGGACATTCTCAAAGACCACTTTTTGTAAAGGTTTAGATTTTTTTTATTTTTTAAATGTTGGTTTGAAATGTCAGTTTTTGAATTAATTTTGCTGCAGTCAAACCTGAACACAACAAAATACATTTTATTACACATAACATCAAAGTTCAACAAAAATGTAACAAGTATGAACAGAAATGCTTTATCAGAGTTTAATCAATCTGATTTCAACCTCTTATTTGAGTCTTCTGGCTCAATTTTGCCATATTGTAACAGCCACACCAGTTCATTTGTGTGTTTATAATAGTGTGGTGTGTGTTGTCTTGTCTGTGAGTGTGTGTAAGTGAGTGTGTGTTTGAGTGTGTGTGTCTGTTTTGTACTCTTGAGTGTCACCCCTTACTTGGTGTCTATGTTTTTACTCCGTTGTGGCTAAATTATTGATTTTATTTCAAGTATTTGCAAAAACATGCTGTGTGTTACAGTCACACTAGTTCATATATGTGTCTGTGGGTGGGGCGAGGGGTTCACATAGTAACTGCCATAAAAGTCAGCGAGTTTCGTACCATTCCGATGAAGTAGCGATTTTTAAAATGTCAAAACATTTTTTTTTTCTGGTCTAAAATGACCGAACAATACCAGAGGGTTAAATGATGTCTTTACAGTACAATGACCTCTTACGTGTCAAAAGATCAAGGAAAAATTGATTTCTCAATTCATGACCCCTTTAACAAACAAAATTTTATTAATCAGATCGCCAAAAAAAAAAAAAATAATATATATAATATTTACATCTTGATTTTGTTAATTTTTAGAATTTTAAGTTTGATTGGAGTTAAATCATTTTAATGTTTTAATAATAAATTATTAATTAAAATACTAAAAGTCATCCTGTGGCCTGCTTGGACATTTGCTGTGGCCCCCTTGTTGAGAACATCTGCCATAGACCTCAGTCTTTTTAGACTTTTGACTGTTTAAGCTAGTGTAAAATATACAACATTGATTTATAGATTCAGTGAGTCATTTTACCTCAAGGTCCATTTATTTCCTGGCTGATATAATGCTGGATTTATACTGACACCTAGCGGCATGATTGTTGCATCAACCCGAAAGCAAACGTTTCGGTAACCAACAGCATTGTAGAAATGTGTTATTTGCCGTCAGCCAGGATTAACTTATGCTTCGAGAAAAAGTGTCTATAACAAAAGGCTTAGCAAGATAAAGTAGTGTACAAATTGTTATATAAAATAAAACATGAGTCACATGAGTTTTCATCTTGTGTGAACAGACATCATCAGCTTCATGTTAATACCTGTGTGCCGTGTTTCCTCAGGTCCAAGCAGTGCACAGGTCATGGATCAGGCAGCGGGGAGTCTTAATAATCTGGAGAGTATGGACATACAGGCAGTGTTCCAGCAGGCCCTGACACAAGCTGAGAGCTCGGTGACCCCGGAGCTGCTGTCCTCCTCCCCACCTGAGTCCTACTTGGCCGTGGCTCAGCAGGAATGGCTGGACCTGCGGATACACAGCAGCTCAAGCTGGAAACTCCCAGTGCTGCATTGTTTCACTAAATCTGAATCTTAGTCAAGTGACCAGAGCAGTTATGTCTGTTTACTGGCCCATTTACAGATCTGTTATTCATTCAGATATGATATGTTGTTGAATTTGTTATAAGGATGTAATCTAATGGCCAACCAAACAGTTCAGGTTTCTTGCCAGACAGCAGTAAGTTGAGGCACGTGTGTAGCATTCGTATTTTCTGTGAAAAACTATTTATCGTCAGATAAACAATGTCACTGTTGATGCCTTTCTGAATAAACTGTGAAAATAGTAAAATTATTCATATATATTTATCTATTTTTCATATAATTTTCTTCATTGCCAAAGTAATTCTGGTGTTTGATAGAGACTTTAACTACAGATGTATTTATTTACTATTATACTAAATGCATGATACACATTGCCTATTATATCAAGGCTAGAAAATAACTGCAGTGTAAAATAACAGCAAATGTTTCTATTAGCCATTATACACTGCCTGTAAAAAAAAAAGTTGCTTACTGTAATATTTCATTGGACTGCCTTTAGTTTTGATTATATTGTGCATTCATTGTGGCATCGTTTCGACAATGTCATGCAACATCACAGCATTTATTTCCAACAAGAGCAGCATTACATTTTGGCCGAGATCTTGTATTGACAATGGGATAGTCGAACCACGCAGTAAAGTTGTCTCCAGCACATCCTAAAGACTTTCAGTAGGGTTAAGCTCAGGAATATGTGGTGGCCAATTCATACAAGAAAAAGATTCCTCATGTTCACTGAACCACTGTTTCACAAATTGAGATGGGTAGATTCTGTTCATTATTTTCCTGTGTAATGTAAAGTTGTTTATGATGTATTTGAGGAATGGGAGATTATGAAATGTTTAAAAGAGCAGATAATCACCACAGAATGTCAAAGACGTCTGATAACATATAAAGCATTTGTTTAAATGAATTTCAGGTTCAGTCTTCCTGCGTTTTTATCCCAGAGCTTTATTAAGCGCGGTTATATCTCGTATGACCGAGAGGTGGTGACAAAACATCATGAATTAAGAGCAACCGACTTGTAGTAAATGCAGGTTGTAGAATACACCCGTCCTCTTGTTCACTCTTTAAAGTGTTTGTATTTGGTGTTTCTTAATGAAAAAAGGATATGAATAATCGAGAAATGGGATAAGAAATACCGACATTCGTACCGCATGTAAGTTCACGCTGTGTATGCTAATTTACTTACGACTATAATCACTATTTTAGATAATGGGGTGGTTTTAGATTGGTTCCTCATCGTTTGCTTGAGCCTCATGTAGATGAAATGTGGCAGTAAATTTAGCAAACGAAACATTTTCTGATGAGCGTCCAGTCTCAGAAAAGACTTTAATTTTACTTTCATGCTGACTAGTCATCGAGTAATAGTAGAACAGATAATTAATATATATCAAATATATTACTGTTTATTAAAGTTTGACATATCAACTATTTAAATGTGCATTAACTGATAAGCATTACGATAAAGTCATTAAGTTACAATCATTAGGTTAATTGAACCCAAACACAGGCCCTTAAACAATATTACACCATAAACAATGTTTGCAAGCACCAGTCTAAATACATTCAGAAACATATTCTAAACATGTGACAACACAACAACTACTTTAGCTGGCTTTACCTCAGTGCAGGAGTGATGCACAGACTGACCCGTCCCATGCATCCCTTGACTTGTAATTAATTTAAATGGACCATTACGGCTGCGAGGGAGACTTATGATGAATTTTCCCAATATCATTTGCTCCCCAGAAGGCCTGTCGCACACCTGGGAAATGTATGATAATGTCTGATTGGCAGGGAGGGGGCTGTGGCCATTGTTGAGCTCCCTCCCCATGCATGCACAGCAGCTGAGTTATGGCTGCACGGCCCACCTTACTGTTTGGTGGCATGTAATTTGAATACAGATTAGTTGGCCTCAGTGTTCCAGTGCTTTGGAACTACCATTACTGGGGACAGTAATTTGACTGATGAACACAAGGGTTATCACAAGGTCATCACCTTCAGCGAGGTAAGAGGGGGATGGTGTGCCAGCCAACCCACTTTTGGGAACCACCAGCCAAGAAGTCTTTCAATAGCATAATTAGTTCCTTTAATTAAGAGGTGAGCTAGCTGATTGAATAAATCCGCTGCTAATGGAGCATCCGATTTCCCATTCCAATAGCTCATGTGTACTTCTGTTGCCATTCACTCCCTCAGGATGTAGTGAAAATGTTTGTCATTTGAGATTTCCTTTGGCTGCTTTAAACTTGCACACTTAATCCATCCTAATCTTTAAATCTCATTTGAAGATGTATTCGTTTACTATGTTTGTTTTTTTTAGTGTTGAATTTTAAAGGGATTGTGATTTGATAAATTTTGAAAGTTATTGCATAATGAACAAACATTGTTTCTTTTCAGAATGGGCAGTTTCTGACAGATTTGTAACGACAGGCTGTTGATGTAACACTTGACTGCAAAATTTTGAAGGTAAGCCATAGAAATGTTTGTTAATGTCTGTTCCAGTTTTATAATGGTGTCATTTTATAAAATGCTCTAAATGTAGCTCTTAGTGTATCTGTTGTTGTATGTGGGTCATTACTATTATTTAGTATATTTCATGACAATAAAAATGTGTTTATTATTTTTTTAATTTAATATTTTATTAAAATATGTAAAGCTAAACTTTTTAGGAGGAGGAAGCATTGTAATAGTTTATCACAGTTTATTATCGTTAAGTGAACATGGAGTGATTTTGAAATCCTTTTGGTTTTGAGTGATGGAAATCACTTTGGTTTAAACGGATGGTTCTTAAGATTATGACAAGTTTTTAAGAATGTTCCTAAGTGCAAATTCCTCTCAAATATTTTCTTAAGAAGAAAGTGGCCGTGTTGTTTGTGTTTGTGGGTCTTGCAGAAGTCTCGCTGATCACAAAAGACACCTCAAAGTTCCTCTTTTTGTGCAGCCTGCAGATTACCATAATAATCATAATAATGAAATAATGCTTATTATTTAAAACAACACAGTGAATTCAATAAACAGCTTACCTTTGGGGATTTAAGACAAGTTGCAGGTTATTCTAATTTTAAGACGTTATTTACATTGATTTTTATTCTTTGATATTGATTTTGAATTCTTTCTTTGTCTTTTAGAACAAATGGTTTGTCTTAAGAAAAAGATAAGAGCATTCTTATTCAAGAAATGTTTTAGCGAATACAAAGTATTCTTAGCCTTATTCTTAGATGAATTCCGTGATGTTTTGAGTTGTTAGCTGATAGTGTCACTTCAAAACATTCCAACTTGACGATTACAGAAATCAGTATGATAATATATTTTTTTGTAAATCTAAATTAATTTCAGCTAGCTGTCAATCCCTTACTGAGCTAGAGATAAACTTAATATAGAATAGCTAAAAACATTAATTCCTTTTCCTAGGCCTTAAGCTTGAAGTATATTTCTGCTATGCATCTTTTATACAAATATTTCCTTAAATTGCATATTTGTGTAAATCCATGGAGTTCAAAAGGCACTGCAGAACAGGAATGACCCTGTCCTGAATATTATATTATAGCTAGAGCGCATGCCCTCAATTATGTGTGGAGTGCTGCAGGAGGTATATCTAGCCTAATCATTTCTGCATTTTATGGTGTTTAACACACCTCTTGACTCATGTGATCTTTTAATCCCTTTGGGCTATTATTATTGCCATGAGCCTCTCCTCTACCCCCACCTCTTATTTCATCATTGGCTTTATGTGTTTAAAGAGTAAATGCACCTGTAGTTATAGACATGCAAATATATGCCACATAGACAGTTCTCAAAATATTCTTCATGCTTTCTTTGACTGTTATTCTGCATCAGTTTGGCAGAAGATTAAATATTTTAAAATGTAAAGGAACATTCTATTTGAACAGCAGCCGTGTGTGCTGGAATAGGACTTATCTTTCTGATATCCTTTCTAGCCCTCTCACTGGGAGATAACAGCATTATCTACTCCAAAATCCACCTGACATAATTAAACAGCAATGATCAACTGATAGTTATAAAAAAATAAAAGTACCCTCCTTCAGCAGTCCTTCGGTTCATTTTTAACAATTTTACAAAGACATTTTTAACAATTGCTAGATTAGAGTTTTGACTAAGTGTTTTTAAGATTGTGTGCCATATTAAATAGTGATAACACTGTGATTTAAAATAAATATTTTGTGCCAAAATTTTCAGATTTCCTTAAAGTTGTGTAAAGTGTGTGATTTCTGCATCTAGGACCTCAGCAAATTTCCAAGGGAGCTGCAGGATGTCTTGAATATTATTAATACAGTTAATATTATATATATTTATAAAATAAAAAGATTTAAAAAGTATTAACTTAATAATAAATAATTTCCCTCTCTAAGTAACTATTGTTTCTGTTTGTACCCCAGTTTCTGTTTATTAAAAATCAGCTTTGTCATGATTATAGCATTAATACAGAAATATCTTACCTAAAATTGTGTTTGGGAACCACTACACTAAACAGAATTAACAAAAAATGATGACTATTGGATGGACAATATAGTCCCGCCTCAAAGTTGTTGTGTCGTGCTGGTTGGTATGTTTAAACAGATCAATGTTTTGGTCATAGCACATTTTTTTGGGCTCTGCAAATTAAACCATGGTGCACAAAGTGTAATATTTCTTGAATATTACACATTTTAGCCAAATCTGCAATTGTAGTACTTAAAGATGACTTAATTTCACCAGTACTGTCTGTACTGATCCATTTTGTAATGTTTGTGTAAATTCGTACGAAGCCACAAATGTTCTTAAAAGCAAGAAGCATTTGGCACCACTGCAGGCGAATACCCATCAGTAAGTGTTGAACATAAAGATTGAAAGACGTTGCTTCATAAGAGTTATGTTCCTTTTCTTTGACTGTGTACAATGCATATATGATTTATTTAACAGCGTCTTATTTTGTTGAAAATCTCATTTCAATCATACATGGCAGAGCATGATTTAAGAATGCATTGTTTAATAGGCTGGCCATGCCCAAATTTAAACTAATTCAATTAATCAGCAAAGCATTCAATTTTGCCTGTCTGAAACTCACTTAGGCAAACAAAGGTCTTTTAATATAAATTTTCCGCGAGATTTCTTTATTGATTTGGTGCAAAATGATTTGTGTGATACATTCACACCAATCAATAAAGGCCAAGTCAATAGTGTTTATAAAAAATCATAGCACCATAGATGAAGTGTCAAGCAACTTCAGCTTAGCATTGACCCGCAGCGTATACTACATTGGAAAATACACTCATAAAAATCCACTTGGCACATCATTTCCTGAATGACCTGTTTGATGGGTCTGGCCAATACAATGCCTTTATTGGTTAACTGATAAAGCAAACTTTTTATACCTGTAATGATTATGGTAGTAAAGTTATAAAACTTCAGGTACACAGTGGAAAGTAGCAAAAGTTTGTGTTATAAACAGAGTGGTCTTGCAGTTTGTTTATTTATTTATTTGCTTTATGCTGTTATGGAAGGCATGATGGTATGTTTTCTCTGTTCTAGTAGATTCCTATATTTAGGTCAGTGATTCTCAATCAGGGCCCTGGATCCCACTTTAAGGGGTCTCAGCAAACTTCCCAGATGTCTTCCAAGATTGTTCAAATGAATTTATTATTCTAAATACATTCAATATGATTAATATGATATTATCTGAGACTTGATAATTTGTTGATAATTAAATGAAAAACAATTAGGAACTCCATGCTATAGACCGTATTCACAAAACATTTGATCTTACCACTAAGAATTCTCCTAATTAGCAGTAAAAGCTAAGAGTTTTCTCTTAAAATCTATGCACACAGCTGCTGAAACAAACATTTACTAAGGAACAGAGAGAAGTCTTAAGCTAAGAGTAAGGGCGGGGTGACCTCGTTGCTATGGATGATGTCAGCATGCTCACTAATTGGCTGATATGGGAGTTGTCTCTGTCAGAGATTTATTCATAGAAATAATGTAGAGCGCGATATCATGTTGCCATATTCAAATAAAGGTATGAAAAACAAGTATATGTTCAGCTAATTGTCAGCCTCTTACATGTGTGCTTCACGTAAACAATTAGCGGATATGCATGCATATAAACAGCCTTTTAATTAACAGAGTGGAATAGTCATGGCTGAGATATATCTAGTTCGTATGCACTGCATAACTGCATTTTCCCTGTATCGTAGAGTTGTCAAAACCTTGATCTGTGGCGTTACTGGGTTGTTTGTTGGTGAAGTGACTGCGTCCCTGACAAGTTCTACAACAGTCATAATACCCTCGTGATTAAGACAATACCTTTTTAAAAGCTCATTATCGTCAAATGTTTCTAAAATGTTTACGTTCCGAGGCAGATTTCTGGAAAAAGCCATTTTAGGATAGTTTGTGATTTGGTCTTAGTGACTTAGGAATCCTCTGCATTACTCCTAACGTTTCACAGTTTTAGGAGCTCTAACGCTAAAACGCTTTGTGAAATACTCTTAGAGCAAAATTTTAGGAGTTCTAAATTTAGGACCGGCACGCCCATTATTTTTAAGATTTTCTCCTAAATCGGCAAGTTGATTTAGGAGCTACTTTTACCCCTTAAGATGTTGTGTGAATACGGGCCCTGGAGTGTCTGGAGCTGTAAAAGAGAGCAAGACCTTTGAGGAATCTAATATTTTTGGGATATTTCTGCTATAGCAGAATTTAGTAACACTTTTGTCTTGAATTCACCATGTTTCCAATCACCATTTACTCTTACTTCCTGGAAAATCTTCAATATAGTATATAATATTTAAATAGTATATTTATATAGCATATATGCCAAAAATCAGTCTGAATCCTTGTTTCCATAGGAGAAAATAGACAGAGCTGAACTGTGGACAGAGGATTGTGGGAGTCTCTTTTTGGGTCAGAGACTGGCCACACAGCCAATTGCACTGTGCCTGCTTGGCTGGGTTTGGTAGGGTAAAGTAATGTCAGCGTGAGGAGGATGATAAATTGTGTTTGTTTAAGCCATCATTACATTGTACTTTTCTTCATGGAGGTCACTATTTAATAACACTTGAAGTTGATTGAGGCATGGGCGCGACCCACCGGGCGTCCCCACTGGTCAGCTAGGGTGACAGGCCATGACTGCAAACATGGAGATATTACAGAGCTGACGCTGCTCCGGGATGTTGTCGTAATCTCACCACAATCTGGTGCCTGCTCTAGTGTGTAATGTCCTGCTGAAAACTTTCGCTCAGGGAAACCCATGAAAGGGAAAAAGCGGACATAAATTTAAGGGCTAGTTGTTCTAAATTACAGCCGACCAGTGCACTAAGTGAATAACCTCTTCACCTCTGCACTTTATAAAGTTGTCAGGATTATTTGGCTCTGTCTCAGAGAATTGTGGCCATCACTGCCTCAGACATCTCTTAAAACACCCAAAGCCACAAAGAAGAGTTTCTTGTGCTAATTGACTATTAAAGCAAAGAAAAATGGTACAGTAGGGATGGTTTCATTAGCTCTATTAGTTTGCTTTTGCTCAACTCAATCTCATGGCAGTTTGTAGCTGTAACTATAACTATTTTATGTTTCCACAAATTGTTGACTAATACATATGAATTCTTACAAACTTACAAGTTTAGGGGTGGACCCTCATGCTCGCCTTTTTGTATAAAAATTGTTTTCGTACAAAGCATATTGTATAGATACGTACAAAATTGCCAAATCTTAAAATAGTTGTGTTTTCTCATGAGATCGGGTGTAAAAATAAATAGATAAATTAATTAATAATAATAAATAAACTAATACAACAAATTCAACAAACTCAATACCCTGCCTCCATTCTGGTATGGAGTATTTCATGATTCAGTCAAGTTTCTTGTTGAATGTCCTGTTTTGTTTGAAAAATTCAAGTTTAATTCAAGTTTATTTAAAGTTTATTTGAATTGAAAAAGGACTAAAAATGGTTTGTGTTCCATTTCATGTTGACTTTAAAGGTAAAATTAAAAGATACCAACAAATCTACTTTTGCAAAGTTCCATCTGCCTTGTCTTTCAAAGTGTGCAAAGTATGCACCATGCAAACATTTTATGTAAAGGCCAAATGAAGCAATGCTTCTTTCTTTTATACACCACATGTATAAGAGAATCTTACCAGCTCTGGTTATGTTACATGATGGCGCACTGACATAGTTAGGTTGACAGTAACATTACTTATACCAGACTGTAGCAATGCAAACACCGGTTAAGAGGCAACGGGGGACTAATAGAGGCTTCTCCCTAGGAAATGGCTGTCAGCGGCCTGTCACCTGTTCCCTATCCCATCACCATCTAAACAGTGTACTTCTGCTAGGGACATATTCTCCGCTTGAGTGGAGGGTGATGGAGATCTAACCGAGTCATCAACCTCCCTCAAATGATGTGACCTGCGAGATATCCCTTAGCACCTCTACTACAAAAGGGGCTCACACAATGGTCTTCTACCAGCTACAAAATAAACAAGCAGATAGCTGCCTGTGTTAAGGGAGTTTTAGGACAGGAAAGTGATTCTTTTGAGCTGTCAGATGAAATCATGTGTTTTTCTCTGATGGCCAGACACTCAACGAATGTAAAGAATAGTGCTTTCTTTATAATGCAGTGTCATTTATGAAAGCATGAAAAATACTGGTAGGGCTGCTTATTATGAAATGCAGTACATAAAGCATGCTTTATTGTGCAAATTTTTGATAGAATCATTTAGTCTAGTCCCTGACATGAGCATAAAAGTGCAACCTTAACATAACATAACAGCCTCTATGAGCAGAGATACAGTATACAGTGCACAGTTATGTTAGGTGAATGTTACTGAATGTTTTTTTAATGACTACAATGTAGGATTGAACCAGCATTCATGAATTGCATTTTAATGTTATATTGTTTTGTGTTTGAACAAATTCTTAAAGAGTTATTCTGTAAAGTGTCAATTTCTGCACGACTATAGCAGCACCAAACAAAATATTCACACATGTAGCCTATTACATAGTGTTCTGTTGTCAAGCTTGATATTTCAAACATTCCAATAAATTAATGAATTCTAATTCTTCTCAAGTTTTGTCTTTAGAACAATCTTTTTAAAAAAAGATAAAGAACATAAATATTGCGAATATAAAATATTTTACATCTATTCTTATGTTAGAAAATAAGAAGAAAATATAATTTAAGAAGAATTGTATTCTGAATAACATTTTGTTAATCCATCTCATGTGATGTATCTGTGTTCTTTTAGAGAGTTTTATGCACAGCATTTAACAAGTTTAATATAGTTTCCTTTACTTGAACAAACACTGCCCACCAGGACATCCAAATTGATACTTTTTGTACCATTCATGTTTGATCTTGAAAACTAAAAATTGACTCAGGGCAATATTTAAATAATATAATAGAGTGTGCACATACCATACCAGAGATGTGGTCTGGTCTGTGGTTGACTCGAGTCCTGTCTCTTTCCTACTGTTTGAAAAACACAGAACTGTGATTCCGCATCGCAAATCAGGCAGCAATTGACAGTGCTCTGATCCAGTGGCGTTGAGCATTAGTCAGAGTGACAGTAATCTTGCCCAATGGTGTTGATGGGGTACCAGGGGGCCAATCTTATTTCAGCGGGGGCCAGTGCCACCTCGTGCCAATCCTTTGGACATGCCCCTGCTCGATGTATGTCACAATATGGACGAAATATCTGACACTACATCCATTTCACCGTAACTTTAAGTCAAGTTATAGCACGTCTCTGTGATATTCTCACTAAATGTGTACAGAACTGCTTGCAATGATTTTTGAGAAATTCTAGTGATCCTAATGAAATTAAATCCTTATATCTCTATAATAATTTATTTAGTATCTATAGTGTCTTTAATGTTTATTTTTCATTAATTAGTTCACAGTTACAACATGGGGGGAACGAGAATGGGATCTACAGGGGTTTGTACCTTGTATTGTCAGCAGCTTACGTATTGAAGGCAAATGACAGCATTTTAGTATTTTAAGTCATATTAACACAATTATAGCTATATATTTTATGATTGCCAGGCTCACATTTATCACAAGTGCACTGAATGAGGTTTTGTCAAACACAAGGCACTGAAACTTTGACACTTCATTAAACGGCGTCCATAGCGGGGTGCTTAATCCCAATACACGAGAGACTCGTGATTTTATCAAAAGCCCTGGAAATAGAAGCTATCACTATAAGGTGTCTGGGAATTAAAGCAGTTCAGCCAGCCAGGGAGATAGACCTTTTACAACATAGATCTGGGATTTTTGTTAAAGACATTATGCATTGAAGGAAAGGCAACCTATCTGAAAATATATTATTGTGTTTGGAAAAATCTTTTTTTTTTGTTGAGAAATGGCCATTCCAGAAATGGTTAGAAGAGACAACACTGTGATAATGCTGTTTCTAGTGTGACAAATGTGCCTGAATGTTCATAGAACAGACTGTGATTTGAAAACTTTTGATTTATATCATCATTTGAAATATATCTCTGTTTGTTTGCCATGGATTTAAGCTATACATAACAATTTTTTAAAAAGATTTGTATGTGTATGCATTTCTTGTGTGTTATCTTATTTTACATATCTTCCAAAAATGTGTGAAATCCTAACTAAACAATCTCCCTTATAAAATAAAAAAATGACAGCAATGGCAGTACCAAATATGTTTTAGCAGATAAAATAAGCATGCATCAAGAGCTTGTGCTGGTCCCCTGATTCTGAAGAGCTCAGGTCAAAACAAATTACACAAATGGAAAACAAACCTTTTATTTACCTTTGCCCAGTGCCACAAGGGCCCATTTTAAAGCGTCATAATGTGTCACTTGTCTTGGAAGGTTACACTGTACTCCATTGATTTAACTACCTCAGCCAAATGTATCTAGCCATGACCCAGGACATACATGTAAATTGAAATCAAGCAGGTGATGCATAAAACCACCATGCAGAACACAAATCGTCCAGTAGCCCCTTTGTGGGAGATGAGGCCCTCTCTTCGGAACAATGGCAAGGAAATTTTTTTAAATGGGAAGTATTATATAGCTCATCCAAATGAAAGATCTCCAGAGATGCATATAGATGGTGGCAGCAATTCATGTTTGAAAATACATATCAGAATATTTAGATTTATGGTTCATCACTAATTGCTGGCTTTTACTTATTATTTTATGGGGCGGAAAAATAATAACCTAATATGTTTTATCTGTCTGCCACTAAGGTCAGACACATCTGGGTTGTGAGTCTTGGTTGCAGCCAGCTGCTTTGTGAATTTAGATTGCGTGTCTGAAAAAATAAAGATGAATGTCTTACAAGGCAATCACCACTATCACTATTGGAATTGAACAAACTCCTTACCCTACGAATTAAACTTGAAGGAAAGAGCCAAGTCATATTCAGAGACCAGAATATCATAAAGTCCCTTTAATATGTCATGTGAACACTTTAGTCAGACTGAAATTGTACCAGACGATTTTTGCAAAGTCAAAGTATAAATTAATAAGTTTGGCCGCAATGTGGGCTTGCTCCAAAAGAGTTGTTATGTTATGTTGTCTATTCATATATTATGTTGTATATTGTATATTATGCTTTATTGTAATTATGATTTGCCTGCACATGTAAACAGACTTGGGACAATAAACAACCAGAAGGCCCTCACATTTTCTTCATTGACTTGTTAATGAATATGCTCTGAACTCCAGGATTTAGATATTTTTGCAAACCCTACATTGTAGCTTTTGTATCTCAAGCCATGTTATTAGCATTGTCTTCAAACTGGCTGTTGTTCTTTTTGAGTTATACCTTTGAGTTATTTGTGGGTGGATATTCCTCTGGAGGTTGAGACTTATCCCGAGACCTTATCGTCTGGGGAATTTAATTGTTCCATCTCCTTTGCCCCCACCCATCTTAAACAGATTGCTAAAACTGTTAATTTGATCAATACTTAATTTTTTTCACCTGCCTCTTTTTTCTCTGTTAAGCAGTGATAAGTGATGGTAGTGTGGCAGGTGGAGTGAATTGTCAGATTTTTTCCCCGCTCTCTGTGGGCCCTTCTGCCATTTGGAGTGATATAATTTATACCACAGTAGTGGCTCTGCAATTACCCTGTCTATTGCTGTCGACAGTATCTCACTATCTTTTAAATGGATCCAGCTTGACTCATCCAGCCAGGCAAACAGTACAAATGATGCCATTCCTCATGCTGCAAGTCTTAAAGAGATAAGTTCCTTAAAGAGCGGCCCATTTATCAGTTGATACAAGCAGGATACTTACAAGCCCACTCTATTGTTTAGCTGTTTTGACAGTCAGCCTTTTTCGTCTGGGAAGGTTGTCGGGATAGTGATGGTGTGACGATCCCTTTTTTCTTGTAATCATTCCACTGGGGGTTTCAATAATGGGGCTGATTTGTTTCTTAAGGCTGGAGTGGATAGGACATGTTTGTTTTCTTTTTTTCTGAGGCTGGAAGAAGACTAGTACAATTTGTAAGGAACAAAAAATTTATTTATATTTTCATTTTATTCCAGTGCATGCCAAAACATCTATAGAGTTTTGGTTGGCCTTCACCAAAAAGAAAAATCTAGGGAAATTCACAGCTCCTTCCTAAAATGACTACTGAAGCCCTTCCAAATTAAGGCCAAACAATCTCAAGGTTCATTTGTTCCTACATCACTTCTTGAATTGTGTTTAAAGATCACCAAAGCACTGTAATTTAAGCACTTAGACACACATACCACCATTTATGTCTCCCCATTAACTTGATTATTACACTAATTAATTAAAGGGAGGAATTTCACAACCAGTTAACAATCAGATGGCTTACCTTAAGTGAGAGCAATCATTTTAAAGTAGTGGTAGAAAACTAGTCAACGCTGGAATAGAGGAACAGCTTGTCCTTGAAGTATTATGGGTTAGTTATAGAGGAATAAAATCTGCAGAGCAGGTTTACTCTTTACTAACATCAGTATGTGAAGCAGTATGTACTTGTGAAGCAGACATTTTACCCGCATTTGTGGATTTTGATTTGTACTAATGGATCTTTAAGATTTCTCTCAATAGCAAATGATTGTGCATAACCAAAAAAGCAGAGCTTAGCTTTAAGAATGGCTCACTGGCCCGGGTTTTGAGTCAGCTGACTATCTACATTTTCTTTTGTAAAGGGAACTTAGCACTTAATGAGTGAATAAACAAAATGTATAATAATAAATAATATAATTGCTATAAATAATTTAAAAACATTTTTGATTATTAAAATAAAAAATAATAAAAATAGGTAGTATTAAATGTACATGTTATACTTTAGTAATTACAGATATTGATAAATGTAAATATAAAACTCTACCTCTAAATTAAGTAAAATTAACATGTATAGTTTTTCTTTTCTTTCTTTGAGGCTGGTGAAAACATTTCATTTTAGAAAGTGGCCCAGTGCCCATGTCTGTTCCAGTTCCCTTTCAGTCGGTCACTCTCGACGTCACGTCGGATGACCGACGAATTGGGATCTCGCTTAGAGAGACCAATCCACTTCGAGTGTAAACTAAACGAGCCAATGCACATTGGCATGCAATTATTGCATCCAGCTGTCGCTGATCACAGCGTGAGTATAAGTAGGCTGCTGGTGCAGTGCATATTCAGCTTTTCGCTTCGGAGGCCAGCGGTCTCTACTAGAAGTGTTGCATCCTCCCGGGCGCTGGCTCGTGGCGCCTAGCTGACTTGAAGGCCCGGCTTCGGGTAGGCTTGCTAAAACCGCTCCAGAGAGTCCATATCGTAGACCCTGTCGAGCTCCTACATCCTGCAGCCAGACGTGGAGGAGCGTCCGGTGCCAGGCCCTCACTCGGTGAATCCGTGAGAACCGGTAGAGGGCTGAGTTCCGTATGTAGAGACCTAAGTGGATCCCATATGTGTAAAGTCCACGGTATAGCCTCAGAGCCCGTGTTTCCCCGGCAGACTTCCTTCTATTTTCCAAGAGGGTTACAATCACCTCTAATCTTCCATATGCGCCTAAATGGTTGTTCATATGTGTAAGTGCTTCCGAAACCTCCTTCGGGAAGGATGGGGCTTCCGCAACATCCCTGTTCCAAGTGGTACTGGTACATTTCCCAGTGTTATCCAGTCTTACTGAGTGGGTAGTGCCATGGCAGCAGTAGCTGGTCTTCTTGTGGTAAGCCCTGGCCTGCGCCAAAAAGTAGGGGCGCAGGAGGCTTCCACAGGACACTGGAAGGGGCAGTTGCTATGGCCCTTTGGTAGGGATCCCAATTCGTCAGTCATCCGACGTGACGTCTCTGTTCCCTCCTTCAGGGAACAAGGGTTACCATACGTAACCGAGACGTTACCTGGACATTTTCTGTATTTTAAATAATAAAGCTTTAAATGGAATTACATGTAATAAATCAATACCATGCTCTAAATTGACCTGATGTTCATCTCACACTCAGAGTTGTGATATAGGCAGGTCGCAAAAACACATGTTAAAGCTTTTTACTCAAGACTGACTTTGTAGGATTAGCCAGCTAGATTAACAGGATTTTAAAAAAAGTAAATCAGTGATTTTCTATCTTTCATAGCTGCTGGGAAAAATCTAGTCATGCCTGTGGAATCTTCTTTGTCGCTGACTTAATATTTACAGTATTTTATTTTTTTTTTTACAGAATGAACGATCACAGTCATTAATAGAAAAGTGAACCTGTAGAAAAATTACCTTTCGAAAGAACAGTATTTGGAGTTATTTCAGTCGGTTCAGGTTTCAGCAAAAGCTTTGATAAAGACTATGGCTATTACAATGAGGTATTCTGAGGATCCATATTTGATGAGGTTTCCAAGGTTCATGGTGTCAAAAGTTTCATTTGAAGTAGTTAGCTACAAGATAATTGGGATTATACTTTCTTGTCAACATCTAAAGTGAGATCATTTTTTCCTCAAAGTGCATTTTCAGACTAATCATGTGAGCTTTAAACTCCATAAAATTTGCCATCTTTAATTATTAGGAGTTCATGTTGTGCTCTCTATTCTGATAGTATGGTCATGCAAAACTCTTAAATAAAATTAATCTATGCTAAAATTAAATGCTTTGACAATCTGATCATATATTACTGCAAGCAGAAATTATATGCCTGGAATTAATTTGTTGACCAAATTTTAAAAATCTCTTCATAGCAATCTCATCACATTTTAATAGTGTACCCACAAAACATACCCATGTTCTTTATGTCACGGAAACACCTGCCTCACCAGCCGAATCAGCCTCCTACACCCGCTCACAATCACCCGATTACTAATCACGGACACCTGCACCCACTTACCACACCAGTCAAATACACACTCACCTCAGTCACTCATCGGCTGGTCTCGAGGTTACAAGCATCTCAACTCGGGTTCCTCTCCTGCCTGCCTGCCTAAAGCCTAGGATTCTTCTGCTCTCGACCAAGGAACTTGTATTCGACACCAGATAAGACTGTGTTCTCAGCTTCCAGTTATTCTAAGTTGATTCCTTTCTGTTGGAAGCATTTTCTCCGTTGTGTTAAATAAACACTAATCCTTTGAAATACTCTGCCTGTTTGCCTCCTTGTCCCGAATGTGACACTTTAGTTCAAAATAGTTGGCCATTTTGTTAAATAGTTCAGATACTCAGGGGAAATTTGAATATTTTTTAAAATATATTTTAAAACGCTGTTCTTTTAAACTTTCTATTCATTAAAGAATCCAGAAAAATATAAAGGTTTCCACAAAAAAAGGAAGAAAAAAATATGAATCATCACAACTGTTTTCAACATTGATAATAAATATTTTTAAAAAAGTTCTTGAGCACCAAATCAGCAGATTCTGAATGATTTCTGAAAGATAATGCAACTTTTAAGAATTGTGTATTGGCTGCAGAAAATTCATCTTTGTCATCATTAAAATATATTAAAATAGCAAACAGTTATTTTAAATTGTAATCATATTTCACAATATTACTGTTTTTACTTGATTTTGATCAAATAAATTCAGCCTTAGTGAGCATAAGAAAGTTTATTTCAAAAACATTAAAAAATTTTACCGACCCCAAACTTTTGTACGGTAGTGTAATATCTCAAATAAGATCATATGTGATTAAAAAAGTTTCATACATAAAAGATTTTACGGTTGACACACTGTAAACAAATCCATCAATTAGGCCACAATGTACTGTATTAATATGAAGGAATTTTCCGTATTGATTTTTTTACAGGTGTGTTACCTGTATTTTGAATTTTGCATTTTTGCACTTATGTTTTAGGGTTAATGGAAATGTCCGTAAAATTACTTGATAATGTCCTGGCAGAAACTTTCCAGTACCTTTTTTATTTTTTTTTTACAGTGAAAAGATTGACACAAACAATCATATATATTACGTGTATAATAGTAGTTGGGACTGTGGCAGTTTAGCAACAGGTTAATGCAATAATATAGCAATTTCCTTGAGAATAATAATTTAGAAGCATTGACATTTTAAATAAGATGTTCTATAAGGAAGTGCTTAAGATGTTATTTTTCACATGATTTGTTGCATTGGACAAGGCTTTGTTGAAGATGTGACACCAGTGGGTTTTGAGCAAATGCCATCTACCTCTGATTATCCGCTTCACACTGTTGATCAGTGATGACTGTCTGTAGCACTACAGTGTTTTCCCAGCGTTCTGCCAGCTTGACCTGCCTGCTCTCTTTATCCTTTCGTTCGACGAAACTGCTTGAGTTACTCCGCCGAGATGGTTTGTATTCCACTTCAAATTAAACTGTGGCCGCGAGACATTTAATCCACAGATTAGGATATTTCTCATTGATAGCCTTTGATTCAGCTTGTCCCTGTTGTCTCCCATCCTTTCAGTGGGTTTTAAGATCTCTCTGAGCAAGAAAACTGAATTCTGTAGCCATCCGTCAACAGAGGGCTGAAATGGCCTCTCTCCATTATAGTTAATTGAGTTTGTCCCTCCATGTCATCGAATGGGCTTTCTTATCGGAGTCAACAGGGATGTGAGAGTAGACTACCTCTGCGCCAATCCCACACTCTTAATCTCACATGTCAGTCTCAGTGCTGGGCTAATACGGCAAGCTGCAACTGCAGCGCTTTGCAATAAATGTCCGTTTTCCTACTTAATATTCTGAAAAAGTAATAGTATTTTGTTTATGCATGGCTGTGGGTATTTGGCTGTTGGCACAACATATCAAGCAGTGACTGAAGCGTCCTAGTGTGATATGTTTTATGTTCCATCTAAAACAGGGCTTGACACTTACTTTTTCCCCAAGCTGCTCATTTGTTTCTAAATTGGAAAAAGTGTGTAAAAAAAACTTTAGGGGTGCAATGAGAATTGATCAAATAATGTGTTTTTCCGTAATAAAAGGTTATAAGGAGGTGTTTTCAAGCAAAATTATTTAATCTATTAGAATACTAAAAGTACACTAGGTTTTTAAAGGGGTCATATGATGCGATTTCAAGTTTTCCTTTCTCTTTGGAGTGTTACTGTCACGGTGCGTGCGGGGAGATGAAGCGAGGACTCAATTGCAGGAGAAATGGTTATTTATTTTAATAATAAAAATGAAACAAAAACAAACTCAAACCACCCCGAAGGGGAAAAACAGACAGGCAGGCCTAAAGCTGCACACATGCAGATACGAAACACACACAATGAGAAATGACGGATCAGCACAGGATGACAGACACCAGGAGAATAAATAGGAAACCAAAGAGGAGGCTAACGAGGGAGACACAGGCGGATCAACTTAAACTATAACGAGGTAACAAGATGGGAGGGGCAAGACAATAGACAGGAGAGAGCACATGGCAACAGACAAACACAACACAAGCCATGTGCTCACAGAACAGTCATCTGGTGGCCCTCCTGGGCACACCCGCTGTAGACTGCGACACTACTTCAGTCTGTGTGCATTGAATTTATTTAATACACGAGT
>NW_015650699.1:410412-427520 GCF_001515625.1 Sinocyclocheilus rhinocerous | reverse complement strand
TGGTCAATCAGAGCACACCTCGCTTTTCAGGCCGATGAGCTTTGTAAAAATCGACGCCTTTCAGAAAGGCGGGGCATAGAGGAGAAACAATAATGTACAGTATGTGGAAAGTAATGTGTTTTTTAACCTTAAACCGCATAAACACATTTCATTACACCAAATACACAAAATAATGTTCTTTTTAGCAACATCATATGACCCCTGTAAATGAATCTGCCATCAACTGTATCTCGAAGAATAAACAACTATGTTGAAAATTAGGGATGCACCGATACCACTTTTTCCAGTATTCGCCCGATACCGATAAATGGTCTTATTTTTACGATTTAGTTTTAATCCAAATGATGCGTGTGCTAAGTGAGGGAACATCAAAGATCACACAACAGAAGTGTGCACTCTCTCTCTCTCTCTCGGTCTCTCTCTCTCTCTCTCTCTCTCTGTCTCCCGTTACTACCGTAGGCCCGATACCGATACCAGTATCGGTATCGGTGCATCCCTATTGAAAATCTTTACTTTTATATATTGTGTCATTTGTTGAGAACAAAATTATGTGACAATGGTCAATGGAAACCAAAATCATCTACCCAGTGAAGGCTGGATTCTCACTGAATTACACCGAAATAAAAAGTAAAAAAAAATACAGTTTGATCCAACTTGCATGAATTTCATCAAAGCAACTCATAGTGAAAGCCAGTAGTGTGTATGGTCCCTACATGCCTGTATGCACTCCCAACAGTAATGTCTCTGTATGCTCCTAATGAGATGGTAGATGGTGTTCTGGTGTCCAGACCTGGATCAGGGCATCAGTGAGCTCCTAGACAGTCTGTGGTGCTACTTTGCGGTTTTGGATGCTCCAATACATAATGTCCCAGAGGTTCTCAATTGGATTCAAGTCCAGGAAACATGAGGGCCAGTCAATGGAATCAATGCCTTTGTCATCCAGAAATTGCCTACACACTATGGCCACATGAGGCCAGGCATTGTCATGCACCAGGAGGAACCCAGGGCCCACTGCACCAATTCTGGTATTCTCTGGCAAATACCAATCACCCTTGCCCTCATGGAGTCTGCTGGAGGCTCTGCCAGTGATGCCATGCCACTTGTTACATAACTTTTCACCACAAAAATAATTATGGGAACGAGATATATACTGTAAAATAAAATCCAAATTTTACAGAAAATAACTGAGAACCCTTTTTTTCCAGGTTGTTTTCTTTTATTTTAAATTGTAGTCAAAACTCTGTAAAATTAACTACTCGGTTGTTATTTTAAGTATTATGACATTAATGACAAATTACAGTTATTCACACTTTTTTATACAGAAAAATTGCTGTATTTTATACAGTATTTTTCTGTTTTTTAAATGACATACAAATGTATGTAAAATTACAAATATAATCTGTAATTAATACAATAACAAAACCGTTAGATGACAAAACGGTCAAATGACTGGCAGCAATAGCTGCCAAACAAAAAATATAAAATTAAAGTAAAATCTCCTTATTTAAATAAGCTGAAAACACTGTTATTTTACACGTATTTCCTGCATTATTATGATCAAACACCTTCACTGTAAAAAAAAAAAAAGAAAAGATCAAATGACTGGCAGCACAGGGTGCCAAACAAAAACCTTAAAATTAAAGTAAAATCTCCTTATTTAAATAAGCCAACAACACAGGTATTTCCTAAATTATTACTATCAAACACCTTTAGTGTAAAAATAAAACGTCACATGACTAGCAACTTCATCTGATCAAATTTTCTCTTGCAATTTTTGCTATAACAAAATGAGCTGTAGAAACACAGTTACAGCAGCCAGAGAAAAACTCATTTTAAAAAGTCAAGGGTCGAAAGCCCAACTAAAGCAAATGCTTATCTCCACAACGGCGACTTCAAACTATATTATTTTCAATAAAACATCAACATCTAAACCTCTTTTAATTCTTAATAATACATTTGTATGAAAGAAATAAAGTCAGACTCGTTAGTAATAAGTGAAGATGCTGAGATCTTTAGAGAGATCTGTTAGTGTTTAATGTTCTGTTGGGATTTAAAGGGTTTCTGTTGTCTGAGTTTTGTTGGTTGCCATTGTGCTGAAGAGTAGAGTCTGTGCTTCAGTCCAGGAAAAGACCAAGAAACATTGATGTTATACTGCATGTTGCTTTATTTAAAGGCAGTAACTGTGTAGTTACTGATGCAGTGATAGTTACATTAGCTCATGCATGTGTGTTGTTGCTAGCTAATGGTTAACTGCAAGAGATTTACATTTTACAGAGAAAGTTTCACAATGATAATCCAGGAAATACCTGTAAAGTAAGAGTGTTTTTATTTTTTTATTTTGTAAAACATTTAAGAAAAATTATAGAATATAAATGAGAATATTTTACCTTAATTTTACCTTAGTTTTAAAAAAATATATATCTTTATCCATTATTTCCATTCATTGTAAACGTTTGGCACCCTGTGCTGCCATGCATTTCACCATTTCTTAATGTTTATTTTTTTACAGTGATTTGAGATAAAATTGTTTAAATCTTACCAGTTTATTATCGTATAATCCATTACAGTATACAAAACAATCATCCTGGCAAGAAGATGAACACAGAAACAATATAACAGTAGGCGTGTTTAAACAAGGCGTTTTAGGAGGGCGTGGACGAGTCTTAAATTTTATAAAGAATATCTCTTTGAGTTTGAGACTTTAGTCTTTGCAACTTTAGGGATCTTATCTATGCAAGAACAGCTTGTAACACTCCAAAGAGAAAGGAAAACTTGAAATCGCATCATATGACCCCTTTAATACTGAAGTGATCTGACTTCATTTTCAGTACAATCGATAACTGTAACAGAGACGCAAGATTGCAGCAGCTGTGTTTGTATGAATCAAGAGAGAGCAAGTCTGTGATACCTGGGTGAGCGGTATGTTCATATTCAGAGTTGCAATTGATGATGGTTGTTAAAACACCTCAGAATGCCGTAACTGACTAATCAGAAGCAAGTTTTGCAGAGAGCTGTGAATAGTGAATAACACAACATAAGTTCATTGTAAGAACATGCTTCAACTTACATTTTGACAAACTCCAACAACATACCTATACATACAATTTACTGCAGTTTCCAGCTAAAATAAACACTAAAAGGCAGTAAAACACCAACATCTTTTATACCTTTTCAAATTATTATAGGGGCAGATGATTAATTAATAAAGCCTTATAGATGAAATATGAATACTATGTTATGATGGCAAAATATTTTTTACTATAGTGCATGGTTCGCAAACTAATACATTTCAATGTTTGCATCACATAACCAGCTCCATAGGTTCGGCTTTTCAAGAAGTTCTAGTAATAAAATGTTGCCAGATTCACTTTCGATGCGGAGTGGGTACTAGTCCCGTGAAACATGAGCCAAGATTAAAGACCTCAAACACTTACAGAAGCAAGCTAAAATTATATGGTTGTCTCAGATTTTTTTTTTTTTCAGATCTGATGTTAGCTTTTGTTAACACTATGGGTTAGGTTTAGGGTCGGGTCTACTGTAGGTGGTGTGTTATTTTCAAACGCGACAGAGCAGAGGTTCTTAACTCCAGTCCGGGGACCCACTGCTCTGCACATTTTGAATGTCTTTCTTATTTAATGCACTTGATTCAGATCATCGGCTCGTTAGGAGGGAGCATGAACTGATAAGAAAGACAAAATGTGCAGAGCAGTGAGTCCCCAGGACTGTAGATGTGAACCACTGCGATAGAGCATTAACCTTTTAGCGCCACTCAGTGAACATTTAGTTTCTGAACTGCCGTGATACATACAACAACCAATGTAATAAAATGTTGTCAGATTCACGTTCATCTGTTTCAGATAAAACTGAACATGCTTTTAGTGCTACTCACTGACATTTCACTTTGAAAGTGTCGCGAAACGTGCAAAAAACAATGCAATTTCATTGTGCACAAAAGTTGCCGCATACAAGTTTTTCCAATGATCCCGGGTTGCAATAACAACGTAAATGAAGATTAGTAATTAATGACAGAATTTCTATTTTTGGGTGAACTATTCCTTTAAGTTAACTGCAACAAAGTAATTAAACATGGTGCAATTTAAAATAAGTGTTGACCAGTTACGGTGTCTGAAACACTTTCCCATTTCCTTTCATATCAATTTTAACTATTTTGTCCATGATGTTTGTCAGTAAGCCATTTGTATTTCAGAAAGTGGCCTCTTTTGTGTATGTTTGTGTTCATTATTGTTTCTTGCTGTGAGCTTGGGTGATCTGGCTCGTCTCCATAGCTCCATTCAACCTCCAGCAGTGGCATCCACAATTTGCATGCCATGTTTGTCTTTGCTAATCATGCCATGCTTCTCAAACAAGACTTGCAACATCAGAACATGGCTGTTCATCTAATTAAGGTGCTAATTGAATTAAATGACTCTGGTAATGAGTAGACGAGTAGCATAAAAAGCAAAGAGTCAGAACAGGCTAATTAACAAAAGAGCCTGGCTTAATTATAACACTTAAAATACATGCAGCACTGCCCTCCCATATTGTTAATTGGTGCACACGGAAATTTATGATAATTGGGGTAATGATAGTTGCGTGAGGGGCTGTTCCCAAGCCTACAGGAGTAATTATGAAATACAACTGAGTCCCATGTGCTGGTGTTAATTAGTGCTCAGAATATTATAGCGCTTGAATTCCTTAAGTCTTCTGGTGATATTTGATTTTGTCTTGTTTTGTTGTGGTTTTCCCCTGCATGACTTACAGTCCAAACAACTAAGACCACACAATATTTTTTAATTTATAATTTTTTTTAATCATGGATATAAGCAGAAAGGTTTAGGATTATGACAAAATTTAAAACATAAGTCACAAGGTGCACAAGGTGGTGGCCTGGTGGCTAGAGCCACTGCCCCTCTGTTCTCATCAGCTGAGTTTCCCCTCTCAGCGTGCAATTTCTGAAAAACGTGTGTTTTGGTTGTTTTTTATATCAGTTATTTTATGCATTTTGACGGCACAGCGCAGATAAGTTATTGCAATAATGGTCTCCACTGGTGCATTCTCCAGTGGTCCACAGCAAACGGCTCCTCTCGACTGGATCTGCTGTAATTTACCTGAGCTTTTGAATACAGCCAACACGCTCAGCTTGTAATGTCCCTTTATATTTGCAGGCTGCAAGATAAAAATCCCTAATGCCTCCGTATTAAAAGAGCTTGCCTCATTTACAAATGTAATTTGAATTGAGGATAGTCTTCCAATATCCCTCTCATTTGGGTAGCAATTGAATAGCTCTCTATTTGGAAAGCTCTCTTTTTCTCTTGTGGACTCTTGGCGGCTGATGGAGTGATTAGAGGTGCTAGGAGCTGTTAGAGATTAGTCAAGCAAAGAGAGTATAAATTGGCAAGGATGTTTTATCAGCGCGTGTCACAATATATGAAAGCAGATGTGCATGCGTGAAGCTGCTCTCCCACATTACACTCAGCGAATAATTGAGATCTTTTTTTTATTCCCGCAGATTACCGCTCTCACTGATCACACTGTCACGTCAAAGTGAGCACTTCATTCGCCTTGTATTAACGCCAGATCTATTTTGCTTTGGTAATGGGCTGATATTACCGCTGCACAAAGACGATGAAGACATCAGTGTGATAGATAGGCGAAAGATTAAATGGGATCTTTATGACTTCTTTGATCATCAGTTATGACTGCATGATAAGATGAGCCAAGTTGGGGTGCTGATTTGTTCTTTATTGGATGCAAACATTAGCCAGGGGCAGCCAAGCTTGTGCTGATGTTCTAATTTAAGGTGGAACAGAGCCTCTACATGTTTCATGCAATGTGAAGAGGGTGGGAGTGGGGATAAAGGATCTCTGCCGACAGATTCACAACACATACTGTTTACTTGCTACTTGAAAACATGGGATTATAACAGAAAGTGGAGCGCCTTGTTTTAGGACTGATTTTTCTTGGTTTTGTTTTAAATTATTCAAATTTGTATTTGGTTAGATTTAAAATTGTTTGTTTGTTTTGTTGATATTTATTTGCTTAATTATATAGTTTTTATTGTATTTTTTATTTGTTTTTGAAATTGAATTTGAGGAGAAAATCTGTGGAATTTCTACACAGTGGATTTGCACATGGTAAAATGTGTTATCCAAAGCTTATTGGTAGCTGAAAGCACAATCAGATGAATCTAAATATTTGATTAAACAAACACACACAATCTAACTTGTGTGATTTTAGGGTTCAGATATTCAGTCCCATAGTCTAAATCAAATCAAATTAGGAATTGATGGGCTTTTAATGTATATTAGCAATAATATTTTGCATATATTATTCTGTGACATAAACTAAAGGTAATTGGCTATTTGGAGGTGATTTACATCAAAGATTTTAAAAGAAAGCAAACAGCACACAACTATCTTGTTTTTTGAAGTCCATACAGCTGTCTATTTATTTTCATACACAGTCATATAAATAGCTGTCTTGGCCACACCTTAAACACATTCATAGCGTTTCCACCTTAAATCTGATAGATTAAACAAGATTTTTTCTGCTATGCAGATCAAGGTTTGGGCACTCAGCGATGACAGATACTAATGTCTAAATCAGCGTCCCAGACCAGACTGGGCTGTTGCTCGTGTTCTCTGTTGAAATGTCACCTGTTCCCATCCACCGATTTGCATAATGCAAAGTTTCTCACTCGTAAAATACAGATTAAGAGGAGAGATGGGGAGCCATTCGTAAAAAGCGGAGAGTCATTTCATAGCACTGGCTCCCCTGGTGATTAACTCACTCACCACCATGGCCAGCACTGCTGAAATGTTAACGCTACAGTATTAATTACATGCCTACAAACTGCTCAGCCACGCCTTAATTACCTCTGAGCATGCTGGTGCATGAGTGCTTGTGTTATAATAAAGGTGTGAAATCACAGATCACCGGTTAGATGTACCTACTGAGCAATGTGCCACATTCACGACCATCCATTTAGAAGTAAATCACTGTATGCTTTCAAGGGCTTTATACTAACATGAACCAAAACATAATTATGAGGATGGATCAGCACCGCAAAAAGTGGTAACCTTTGATTGTTACTTAAAAGAGATATTACTACCTGATTTAACTCATATAAAGCAGCAAATTAATGTATTTAGGTTGATTCAGCAATAATAATATTTTTGACTTGAAATTATAAAACAAGGAAATTTCATATCTTTTAGATTACCTTTTTTTTCCTCAGTGAGGGACCTCCAATACATATTGGTATAAAATTAAGCATTTTACCATATTCATGTATATTAAATGCTTTGTTATGATGGCTACCCCTTGTTAAAGACCATAAACATAAACCAATAAACAATAATCATTGAAAAATCTAATAATAGTAATAATATTAATTATGAAAAAAATTATGAAATCAGTGTGACGGATATTACTGAAAAACTGAAAACTCTGATGCATCAATTGGTGGTATTTTATTATTATTATTATGAATAAATTTGCTGCCTGATAGTTGGCTGAAATTCTAGTCTGATTTCCAATAATTTAACTGACACTGTCAGCTCAAATTATTAAATGTTTAAGTGGCGTCGTCCCAGTGGTGTCGTGGTGGGACCTCACTTGTCTTCTTGACAGCCTAACAATAAACTCCATCTTTGGGCCTCTAAATACTGAATACACAAAACAGTGGGACTGTTGAATTGCTTTGTGCTTGATAGTGGCCTACTGTGACCATTTTCTCCTCAATTTGTAAGCCTGTTGCAGCAGTGGGTGAGAATTGACTCAACGCAGCTAACTCTCTAGCATAAAGTGACACCTGACAGAGGACTTCTGAAACACTAGCCTTATTAAGGCACACAGGGACACCTTTCATCCCCTGCACTGCATGCAAGGATTGCTGCTGCCGTGCCGATAACGCTGGGTGGCTGATAAAGTCGACGAGTAATGGATTTTTACTAATGAGAAAAGTGCCGCTGATTATGACGAATAGCCTTGGACCAACAGGCTAAGCTGCTACACAAGCCTCCAATTGTTAGCTGCACAGGTTTTGCATTTCATTATGTACAGCCCCACTTATGTGCAAACCCTGCTCACACTGTGCTGAGTGCACAAAAAAATCCTCAAAAAAGAGTTTTCCTAGTATATTGATTTTTTTGAGTCTTAACACTAGCCATAGAAGTTATTGTTATATGCTGCTGTTATTCTTATAGGTTTGTAGTGTTGCTTACTCTAGCCACTGTGTACACTGGCGATGCTACTGTTCATAGCCCTACTATGTTAATACACCGGCTATGCCACTGTTTTCAGAACTCTTCCTATGCATAGTGCTCTGTGCGACTGTAGTCTTGCACAGCTTCAGCCTCTTGCATAGAGTTACAAAGCTGGAACACAGAATACAGAAGGAGCTTCTTTATCACATTTCTTTCTCTCACCCTTTTGCCTTAAAGTGGCAAGTTCCATATGAAAAGCACAAGTTGCCCCATTTCAGTGGTGTAATACTATCTGCTTTGCAAGCTCTAAAACTCTGACATTTTGGGATGCATTATCAGAACACTCACTCTGACTGTTTGAGCTGAATCAGATCGCAGGAGGACTAATCATCTTAATATCTGGAAAATGCCTGCTTCTGTATTCAGATAGTCCTCATCACAGTCTTTCTGAGTTTGCTTCATGGGTACAGTGTACCACTTCACAGTCCCTACAAATGAGTGTGTATGTTGACGGAATATGTAAACATGGCTCTCTCCCCTCTAAAATGAGTGGAGCTCGGCATGCTGAATTCAGAGTATGCTATCTCAGGCTTCTGCCTCTCAAGCATCCGGTATATCCCCTTCTTAGGGAGTGGAACTGGGCTTTATTTTGATGTGAGCCCACCTTGTGAAGGGGTGCTCCTAATCAGTAATTACTCCACCGCTGAGTTTGAGCTGAGAAGTTTCTGCCTTTAAGACAGAAACAGTAAAACAGTGTGATTTGGCACATTCCCTATGGCGTCATAGTATTCTGAAGCAACGTTGAGAGACCGAATCAAAAGGGAATGTCTCCGGCTACTAATGTATGGGAACAAGATGTGTTTCATGCCGTGCTACTTATGCTCAGCGTTTTTCTTGAGCCTTGCTCTATTCAGTCGAAAAATTCAGAGGAATGCCTTATATACTGTAGGCTTCATTCCTGCCCCTATTTTGTGTGCTTGAGGTTATTCCAATCAAGCTTCAGTATTTCTATGAAAGGTGTTTCCCCATAGCACCAGCTCTGATGCAACGTCTCGTTCCCTCATCTCAGGGAACTGAGGTTACATTAGTAACTGGAAATGTTAACCCTCTAACATTAACATTTTCTGTCAACCCTCTGAGCATAAGACATTCATGAAACTAAGCATGTTTCCTAAAAATAACTTATTCTCTGTATGTAGTTTTGAGAAGTTTTAACTTTGTGCACACAACTTGTTATTAAAGTTTGTTAAATGTTTGCCAGATCCCGCCTCCTTCTTCCCTGAATTTGAACTTAGTTACACAGACATAAAAAATTGTTAAAATCACATTACAATAGTAATATCTTTATTATTTATTTAAATTTTTTTTTCATCAAATGTATGAAACCAGAATCAAGGATTCATTGTTATGATCCTAATATGAAAATATATGCACAGGGCAGTGTCTCGGTAGACACAAACACCACCACACAATTATAGTGGCTCATAACGTATTGATTGAGAGGGATTATTTTTTATAAGTCTATAATTTATTTATATGAAAAATTCTGCATAGTGAACCTTTAATATCATTTAGCGTTTGATAACCTATACTCACTTGGTTTTTGACTTCTTATCTTCTTATCTTATCATGAAATAAAAAATGAGTTGTGTAAAATTTGTCATAAATCAATTAATCAAACAAAGCCATGCTTCAATTAATCATTTGGTTGTGTCACGGTCTGTTTTGCAGTATAAATCATATACATATGCATATTTATACATTTTGTCTGTCTGTATGGCTCACTTATTATAAACTAACTTAGATACTGAAAATAGAAGTGTAAATATGTTAACAACTAATCTAATCAAGCAGTCAGTGTTTTATTATTAATACATGAATATTCTGTAATTGTAATCATTGTAATTGTAATGTTTTCCATCCAAGGAAATTGTAACTTTTTTTAAATTTATTTTTTATAACAGCTTGTACCAAACCTTCTTTTGGTGTTAAAAAACTTTCAGGATTTACTAAAGACACTCAGTTAAAAATGAGCAATGTAAAGGCTTGGACACATTTATTTTTGCAGCTGATCTGATTGCATATTGCAAAATTTATAGGAGGAGAGTATTTAAATAAATTATGCAGTGTGATTTACTAAGGTTTGCAGTAGTCAATTTACTAGTATTTGTGCCATTATTCAACACCCCCCAAAAACCTGTCTTAACCCATTTTGCGCTTGACATGGCTGCAGTAGTTGCTCATTTACACTGCTCTTGGAAGATTACATTGGTCATTATGCAAATGAGCTGACTGCGTCTGTGTTTTTTTTTTTTTTGTGGAAGATTTACTTTTTAAAGTAAAAGATGCAAACAACATCACACTGCATTTTCCTCTTGATTTGCTTGTATCTTTAGTTTATATTATAAAGTTTGCCTTCATTTTCTTTATGCAAAATTATATTTTTCTTCTGATGTTGGGGTGAAATATGACCTGGACATGTTCTTCACAGGTTTGGTGACATTCCACCATATAGACCACCACCTCTTAGACCCAGCAACTGAGTGTCTTGTGTTTCTTTGAGCTGAATGCCCCTGCTGGAGTGCCTATTAAATCCAGGGGTTAAACAACTGCTCTATACACTGAGCTTTGAGAAAACACTCGGTGGTTAAGCAAAGCATACATTACGTCAACATGAAGAGTGTGCGCTTGTCACTGTCATCACAGACTTGTGCTTTGGGGAATGTTTGAAATGGGAGGGTCAGAGGAGAGGGCAAAGCTCATAAACGGTCCTGAAAGGAGCCAAATAATGGGATCCCTGATGTGGAACGACCATTGAAAAGCTTGCTTATGTAAATAAGGCTGAGATGTTGAAATCCATTATGAGGCTCATTTACATTTACGCTTCAAATGGGATGTGCAGGATGGGCCAATCTACGAACCCCCACGGCCGAACGCGGCCCCCTTCTTGCATCCACGACCCTAAAAAGAAGAATAGAGCATATACTCCAAACATGCACAGACACACGGGTCTCAGAGGATATCATAAATGTCATTGTTATTCACTCGTAGACCAGCGAAGGTTTCAACTCGGCGTCCTCCTCTGATCTCCATATCACCCCTAACAGGCCGACACTGTATTAGCCAATCATCTTTGATAGATGAAGCATGGAAATTAGTGGCAGACTTAAAGTGATAACCACAAGCAGAGCTAACATCCCATTATGGCAGACTTAATTGATGAGCTCATTAGGATCATTATTAGAGAAATTGATTTCAAATAGGCACTTAAATCCTGCCCGCTAAAAAGGTGGAGGAGAAACACTCCACAATGCTCTCTGAATCCCTAAAATACATAATGGAGCAAATAATTTAATTGGCTTTCTTTAATTAATAATTTGAGATGGCATAATGTGATCACGTAACGCGTAAGCCGCATAAGCCGTTAAAACATTTATGTATCAAATCAACCCTCTTGGCAACATTAATGACTGCTCATTGTGCGTTCCCCTGTAATTTATTAATTAACCGTAATCTTAGGCATTCAGTTACTCGTGTGCAATGGGTAATTTAGAGGTGTACAAAGTACTTCTTGATTGGAGCCTTAAAAGAAAGCACTCCTTACATAAATTTTCAAATCTATTTTTAGAAAATGTCTATCTTTTAGAAATTGTTAACATATATCTACCTGCCTTTCTACTATTTTTTTTGTATGACATCTCACCAACATGAGTATTTCCAATGGTCAGGATTCGTGATGTCATACAGGTTCTCTAAATTGAAGTTTTAATACACTGTTAAAAAGTGGTCACTGTCCATAAACTGTTACTGAAGCAATTACAGTGGCTTTTAGATCTTTTTTTTTATTGTCTTAGGAATTTGTGATTCGGTTGTCTTACTGTGTCATTCAAATGTTGCTGATCTCCATGAGTCTAACTTAAGCGTTTATTTAAACAGATTATTTTTATTTGAATTATATTTTTGATCATTGAAAACAACTTTACTCTGTTTTATATCGTGGAAAAGTGTCTGATTTGGAATTAACTGGAATTCTTTCCGTATCTATTTATTCATATTTATAACATTTTAGGTCTATCTGCTATCTGCTTGGATGCCGTGGTGCAGTTTCTTACATGCCGGTAAGGTACAGTACAGTTGGACATAGTGTTACAGTCTGATGTCTTACTTGAGTTGTTTTCCAGAAGCTTTCCTGTCTGGTGTTTGGTTTTAGGCTCTCAAGGAACTTCAAACAAGCATATATAAAGAAAATGACCAGATGGTTGTGAATAATTTTACAATATGGCAACTCCTTTGACATTGACATTAGGCAGCAACTCACTAAGACACATCTCAGTTATTTTCGGTGGTAAGTGGCAGCATGTTATGCTGCCCATAGATCAGTAAATAATGCAAAATATTGCTTTATTACAACTGAAATATGTGTTTTTTTCAGTGTTAAAATACTTGGACAGTTGAACATTTTTGAATTGTCTGAAAACCAGTTTGAAAATCTGTATGTTTGCTATTTCATTTAATGATGTTGGTTGTGTAAAAATGACACAATATCCTTTGAGGTAGTGTTATATTAGTTTCATTAATAATTTGCATTTTAATTTTAGTTAAAGTTTTAGTCATTTTGTTGAGTGTTTTTGTATTTTTGTTTTTATTTTAAATATGTCTTTATAGTTTTTTTTATTTAAAAAGTTTAGTTATTTTAGTGCATCAGGTTTTAGTAAATGAATATAAGAAATGTTGCCTTGGAAACTAGCCAAAATAAAGTTTTATTTTTTATATATATATATATTTGATTTTATTTCAGTTAAAATGTATTTTATGTCAAGTAATGCATTTTTAATGCTTTTAGTTTTAGTTAACTATAGCAACCCTGCTTTGTAGTAAAAGTGACATATACTACCTTCACATCCTGGGGAGTTCCTTCTTACAATTTCAGAAGTTTCAGAAGTCCTTACAAGCTAGGTAATGTGTGCTCAAGTGACTTTTATTGGACAAAAAGTTTAGTAATGCTTTATTGTTGTGTCATTTTGTCAATATAATGCAAACCTGTCACCTTCTCAGCTAAATGAGTAGTATTTTCTGGAAAGATTTTCTGCTAAAAATACACTGTAAACAATGCATGCAATCTAAACTATACAGTCAAATGGACAATTAAAACAATAATAATTATGCACAGTTCCATTTGGTTCCGCCATTTAGTTAGATTCTTTAAATGACACCCGTAAACAAGTTCAGTTTCCCACTGGTAATTACAACACTGTGGTTGCATTCATGTGTGTTTGTCTCTTAAAAAAGATCATTAAACTCTAACACTCACTTGTGTCCAGTGCACTGTTTTTAAAATATGCATACCATTGTAAATCATTGCATTGTTAGTTCTTTACCATTTTAAAACCACTCAAATTCTGTGTTTATCCCTGAAAGCTTTTATTAACAGTGATAGCATTTGATTCTTAGACACATTCGCTGGAAATTTTGAATTTTCCTTAACTGGTACTTGGCTTCAAAGATGAAAGGCAATACAAAATCCTCTATTGAGGGGAATAATACAGACTGTTTGCCACTAGTGGGACATGGACCATTATCAAGGCTCTATTCAGTGAGAGACGTTAAAGCTTGTGTGGCTGCTCTCTAAGCCACAGGAAGTCCATCCTCAACTATCCCCCTCACTTGATTCAATATGTTTAAATTGGTTCCCCAGCGCATTGATATTTCAGCTATCCATATTGTGCTGCGAGTAAGGATTACACGTTTAGAGGGAACAGATCGTTTGCTGGCATAAAGGTGGTCTTAGCTCACTGAAGCCCTTATCAGCTGTGCAAAGACTCTCATGCATTCAGAACGCTAAAATCCCATTTAATTGAATTTCTTTTTAGACACACGAGCTTAGAGTTTTTTGGCATTCAATTTTACTTGGCCTTTCGGGATGCTTAAATTCTTCCCATCATTTTGCCCTTGTCAAAAAAGGAACTTGCAAATACTTTATTTATCAAATTGCCTTTTTTACACCGTCTTCCCCTTCCATGTTCTGATAAAAGGGGCTAACATATATATATATACAGTATATATATATATATATATATATATATATATATATATGTACACACAATTCTTTTGAGGACTGATTTAGTGTCTTTAAAAAAAACTCACCCGTAGGAGGCTATTTGGGGAGATGTAACCATGCCGACAGGCAGCACATGAGGAATGAGCACTATAAGTGATGCTATCTCTGCGCTCTGATGTATTTAATACATTGGCATGTGGACAACCCCGCGCCAAATGTATGGCTCTTACAGATGTAGAGCGGGTCACACCATGCTGCAGATTGTGTCAGCCAAAGCTGTTTATTAAGCCAGATGACACTATTCATAATCTATATCTCTCGTTCACATGCTTTGGGGGAGGAATGTCATATTTTTCTGGCTATAACATGATAAAGAACGATCAGAAGTGGTGGTCCGGCCACTGGCCTACATGTGAAATAGGCTGTAGAAATCTACACTTGCACTTAAGCATCAGGCTTTTACTGACAATATGATTTCATTCCATAAAGAGTCAAAACAGTAGCCATTAAAATGCACTGTTTATGTGTCAACTCTTGCAGTTGCATTGTATAATTTCTAGTGGTACTAAATGGAACGGATTAAAAATAATGACTATTTTTCCAAACTTTCCCTTATCTGTCTTTGCTCAACCAAACAAATAGCCCCGTCCCAAACTCATGCCATTGGTTGAGACTGTGTTGCTGTGCTTTACATTTTTCAAGATTACAAAATACAAATGGGCTGCATTTAAGCCCTTGCTAATTACAGTAAGATGAGTTCATTATATCATTATAATTAAATTATGTAAAGTACAAAAATTACATCACCTTTAAATGCATGGCTCATATGTGTTTTTAAGCTGTTTAAAATTGGGACAAAACAGTACATTTTTGTCAGATGCAAAGAATGTAACAAAAACTGTAACATGTTTGTATATATGGTTTTGTTGACGCGTCACCTCCCTCCATTCTGAAAGTATTTGTCTTGCTGAATGACTCGTTCTTTAATGAAACCCTTGACTGCTTTAGTGTGCAGTTTGATTTAAGCGCTGTATATGAGGCTATGATTCAAAAACTTGGATCTGCATCAGCACTGCGTGTTATCTGGGGCTCTTCATGCACAGTTGCCCAAATGACACTTTAATGGCCCACTGTAAGGGCTACTTATTTTGTATCTGTATCCAGTGGTTAATGATGATAAGGTGGGGGACTGTGGGAAGGTTTGCGGGCAGGCAGATGCTATGTCTTCAATGGTCCCTGGGTTTACAATTTAATGTTAAAGGTTTTCTCATTTTACCTCATTATGCACATTTGCCGTAGTGTTTTTGTGTAACTATGCACACTCAATCTCTTTTTGCAACTTGAAGGACAGGGAGGGTCAATGGATGTGTGTAAGATGAAAGTCCCTTTCAGATAAAGGGAAATAAAGCATGTACTTTCTCAAACCTCCAATCCATCAATAATAATAATAATAATAATAATAATAATAATCTCGTTTTGTAAAGAAATTCACATATAGGCAATAATAATAATAATATCATTTTGTAAAGAAATTCATATATAGGCAGTTGTCCAAACTTTTCATTAGTATATTGTAATTTAAATTAATTCAAAATGACTGTGTACATATTGCCCTATATTTTGAAAAGTTTTGTCTCTTTGTTTCTGTTCTTCCTATATCCTTTACTGTTCATGTATAAATAGTCTTCATGTTTTTTGTGCCCAGTCCAGGTTACATACTGTGCTTAAAGAAAATGAATCCTATTTTTTGGACCATTTCTTTTTTTTTCACCATTGAGAATAGCAAGAATTTAAAACATGGTGTGATCTACTTTCTTAGTTGCTGGTATTATGGTGGTAGTTGTTTCTACTGGTGCATGTGCCATATGTACTCGATGACACATGCACCTGAAGTCAAGGACAGGAGCTGCTTTGGCCCATTATTGCATGCTTTTCCATTGTCATGCCCCAATCGCACAACCTCATGTGAGCTCATGCATTCATGAGTACTCCCACCAAGCTGGCCGAGTGACATTCACATCACCCAGAACTTCTATTCAACCTCAGGCCACTGCCTGGCTGAACTGACCACATGCGGCACACATGGAGGCTGATGCTCAACAGCCAAGTGGCCATTTCATCAGAGCTTAATGCATTCGCTCACTTCTGGAGAGTGAAGCCCCAAAGTCTATGAATTATTACAATCCCAGTCAATCTTGGCATGCTGGCAGAGGGCCCTGGAGTGTGAAACCTTTTGTCTGCTGTTTAAGTTACCATGGAAGATGAAATAGTTACAGCGTCACCGTATCCTGGCCCGGCGCTCCCTTATCGGCCTCTGTGTGTATCTTCTATCTTTAGAGAATGTTTTCTCTTTTTACCCACTATCAACATTGTATAAATGGAAAAAAGGAATCTCATTTCTCTTACTTTGTCAAGGCTTTTCTCAGCATTATAGAGGAGGTGCCACTAGCGGGTGGCACTGAGCCATAAGCACAACAGGAGAGCAAGCTAAAGCTTTGTCAGTGTCTGACACCAGCTGAGAAAAAATCTACAAAATGGGCTGTATAATAATCAGAGTATATTTGCTAAAGAGATTTAGAAAAAGTCACTAAATGCATTTTATAGTTGCTCTACAACTGTGTAACTTTTGGGGGTTGAATAATTTTGTACATGAATGTTTAGAAAATGTTTAGAATTTTTTTCTTTGTTTTTTTTCCCCCAAAATATTTAATAACATTTTTATAATAGTTTTCTGATGCCTTGGTTGAATACTTTTCATAAAATTTTATTCAAAGCAGCAGAATATCTTGCAGGTCGGGGGGGGGGATTATGTCACTTTTATTGCAACTATCTTATTGTGAACA
>NW_015650699.1:407363-410248 GCF_001515625.1 Sinocyclocheilus rhinocerous | reverse complement strand
AATACTTTTCAAAAAATTTTATTAAAAGCAGCAGAATATCTTGCAGGTCGGGGGGGGGGGATTATGTCACTTTGATTGCAACTATCTTATTGTGAACAATTCATATGTACATCACAATATGGAAGAAAGGATCTGTCGCTAATTTTGATTTCATTGCAACTAAATGTCTGTGGGGTTAACCTGGATGTTTCATTGTTCAGGTAGCTAGCTATAAACATGTTGATAGACCAACTACCTTTAATCTGCAAAAATCCCTCCAAATGTATGCATTGCATGAGACTAGTTGTGGCTGTAAGGAGACCCTCTAGCACCAGTTGTGGTAGTACTACTTACAAAGGTGCACATATTTGTGTTGTGTTTTTGAATTATGGTCTGACACATTTCAGAATGCAAGAATGGACAAAACTGAAGTTGTGTAGCATGTGTGTTAATGTACTTAGTTGTGTCCAATTCACTCATTTTTGCTCACGCTTTCCCCATCTAGTGATCTACATGTACAGGCAATTGCTATATAATGAATAGGAAATAAGTGAGCAGTTTTGGACATAAATCAAAATGGCAGTGCTAGACAGTCAGTCCTGAAGATCAGATTTAAAGAGCATATCAAAATTAGGTTCTGTGTGTGAACAAAGCCTTAAGGTGCGGTCACATTTACCATTGCTCCGTGAACCTTTGTGGATGAAATCCAGTCATTTCAACAGCAATCTGATTGTTTGGAAATGTTGTGTGAGGGAGAAAAAAATCCCCACACAGATTAAACTCATGTTCAAGTTTAATCGTGTATTCACCATGCTGACCAACAGACCACAGGCGACACCTTTATGTTACTGTCACACTAGATTTTAAGCATGCAATATTTCACTGCAATGATCATGATATGATGTCATGCTCTGTGGCGTCTTTTTGAAAAACATAAATTCTACATATAACAAATAATATAAAATACAAAATGTAACACTTGAGCTTGCATTTTGGGTATATATATATAGAAGTCAGCGAAAAGAGCAGTGTAGTGTGACCGAACTTTAAATCACTGCACATTAGATTCTCATCAGCTTCAACAACCAGCCTGTTCCATCATTTCCAAGTTTGCAAATACACGCATATGAATACTGTGCACATTGTGTAAAAAAAGATTTGCAGAACCACATGCTTACACACAGAAACATACATAGATCATTTCTTTTTCATCTCCGCAATGATATTCTTCATGTAGAATAATCTCAAATTGGATCTGCACTGTGATTTGTTTTTTAATTATCTGTGAAGCCTGGTCTTTTTGAGCAAAATAGTTATGAAGCAAAAATAATGGCCCTCATAGCTGCTGAGGTTCTGTATCTCGGTGTGGTTTTAACGTTATCTCTTCCTGTAAGAACTTGACGTTTCCTGACCTTCAGCCAGAGTGTAAAGGAAGTTTGCTATTAATCTACTGTCCACAGCACTGTTACTATGCAATAGTCATGGAAGATGCACCACTTTGGATAGAACGATATTTACATTGAAACTTAAGAAAAAGCCATGACAGTGTGTCACTGTTTATATATGTAATTTATTTATGATTATTTAGACGCAATTTACAATATACAGTAGTGTTTTCTTTGTAGGATTTTCTTTGCACTAAGTGCAAATAGTGTTACTTAGATGTAATTTATACAAATAAATAGTGGCAGATATGTATTGGGAAAAGTCTGATTCGAACTCTGTTCAGTATCGTCGAAAGATATATGCACAATTCTTACTCTCCATGCCATTCTACAAGCAGACTGGTTTCTTTTGTAATTGGGTCTGGCACAACCAGGCAATGATGTGTGGAGTTAGTTTAAACAGCTTTTGCCAACAAGGCACACTGTAAATTCCAATTAGTAAACCTTACTTTAAAAAAGCATGCAAACCGATTGCCTTGAAAAAACCAAGTAAAGTTAAATAAGAATTGTAATTTGTACTAACAAAGGTTTATTTAGTGTTGTAAACTTACACGCAAAGTTCTGGTAACTCAGAATCACTATTTTCAACAACTAAATGAATAAGTACAATATACTATGTGCGTATTTCAAACAACTCTTTTATTTAAGTTGAGCCAACTCATGTAACATTTCCTGCAACTTGGAATTTCTAAGTTGTATTTACTTAAACAGCAATCTGATTTACTTGCTAAAAGCATGCAAACCAATTGCCTTAAAAAAACAAGTAAGCGTTACTCCACTAACTTAAGTGCTTCAAACATCCATTACAAATTACTGACAACAATGTTCCATTCATCACACACATACAATTACACATAGATTTAAGGTAGTGAAAGATCAAAGTTAAAGGTAATTAATTTTTTGTTGTTTTTCAGTGCAGTTTTAACTTGTATTACAAACATTTTGAAACAAAGCAAAAACAATCTGATTTAGGGTATGCTTCTTGTAAACAGTGCAGGTAGCAGTACGATGAGTAAGTATGGCACTGAGTTGGCCGCACAAGTTGCCAATGTTTTTTTTTTTTCCTGTCCCAAGTCAAGCATCACACTGCAAGTGTTCTTCACAGTATTAGGGTAATCCAAATGTACTGTACCAGTGATCCAAACAACATGGCAGTCAGTCCGGAAGCAAATGGCTGAGGTAGATTCTGGAGACTGTTCTTTGCAGTACTACCCTGAACAATGATGGCAAAAAGACACGGGGTCAAGGCAGAGAAGATTTGGAGAAGTACTTCACCTTCAATGAGAGTCAGCAACCCAACAGATACTAGTGCCCAGACTGCATCAACATCAGACACCTGTATAAAACCAAATAAAAAAAATATTAGTAGGGAAATATGGATGATAAGTTGTCAGTGTTATCTGTCCTGCCTACACTACCATGCCATTGGGTTAGTTCACCCAAACTTGAAATTTATGTGAT
>NW_015650699.1:394218-405303 GCF_001515625.1 Sinocyclocheilus rhinocerous | reverse complement strand
CTGTCCCAAGTCAAGCATCACACTGTAAGTGTTCTTCACAGTATTAGGGTAATCCAAATGTACTGTACCAGTGATCCAAACATAGCACATGGCAGTCCGGAAGCAAATGGCTGAGGTAGATTCTGGAGACTGTTCTTTGCAGTACTACCCTGAACAATGATGGCAAAAGACACGGGGTCAAGGCAGAGAAGATTTGGAGAAGTAATTCATCTTCAATGAGAGTCAGCAACCCAACAGATACTAGGGCCCAGACTGCATCTATATCAGACACCTGTATAAAACCAAATAAAAACAATATTAGCAGGGAATTATGGATGATCAGTTGTCAGTGTTATCTGTCCTGCCTACACTGACATGCCATTGGGTTAGTTCACCCAAACTTGAAATTTATGTGATCATTTACTCAAACATGACTTTTGTTTATTTTCGGTACACAAATAACGACATTTTCAGTGAAATCCGAGAAATTTCTGTCCTTCAACTGAATGTCTATTTACCCAAAACATTAGACAGTTGATCAAATAGCAATCATGTCTCTTCCGAAGATTTGAGCCGCTTTTCCACCATCAGGCCAAACCATTCTTGTTGCTTAACCATTCCATTTTGTGCTGATCCGGCCCAAGCCGATACGAATATGGTTTAATTTTTCACTGTTGGGCTCTTAACAGAGCTCTTTAGAATGCAACATAAATGTGTCCTTTTGACTGAGAGAATGAGAGTTTTGGGTTAAATATCTTCATTCATGTCTTGAAGATGCACATTTTTTTATGGGATGGAATGACAGGAGGGAGATTAAGTGGCATAATTTTCATTTTTTGTTGAACTTGGTATATAATCAACATTAATCTTTATAAAAGTATCTTAGTAATTTACCAGCAAATACACAGGAAATTTTCCCAAAATTATGTGCTTCTTTAAGGTCTTCTATACTCTTTGCTAACCTTCCGTATTTCTTCTTCTGTTGTTTTGTTGCACATTAGCAAGACATTAGCGCACTGCTGCCTCCCACTGGTTTATTAATGTCATCGGTTTTGTTTGTGACTACTTGAATATTTTAAGTAAGAGTTACTCATTGCAGCAAGTTGTTTTAACAATTCTTACAAGTACAACACGACGTAGCTGGGCGCCGCGGACAGACGCCGAACGGAGCCGCCGGTGTGCCTACACTCATAGAAAATTATGTATTTGAATTTTAAAGATGTGGCGCGACGCGACGCTGCACTTCTCGTCCGGTGCGCGACTGCCTGAAACGCAGACAACTAAGTAAAGATAACTAATTATATCCAAGTAAGGTAAACTATTGGATTTTACAGTGCAGGCTATTTGCACTTAGTTTACATAGCCACTTCATATTAATTAATGTTAATTCATTAATTAGTGGAGCTTCTTAACGTAAACATCTATATTCGTTTTGGCTATACTTAGGGTAACTGTTAGGGTAACAGTGGGGAAGGTTAGGGCCTGATCAGAACAATCAGCGACCACCCAGTCACAGGCCAATCACAACGCACTGGATAGCTGGCCAATCACAGCACACACATTTCAGAAAGGCGGGGCATAGAGGAGAAACAATAATGTACAGTATGTGGAAAATAATGTGTTTTTTTAACCTTAAACCGCATAAACACATTTCATTACACCAAATACACAAAATAATGTTCTTTTTAGCAACATCATATGACCCCTTTAACATTAATAGTGACAGACAGCAGCAGGTAAATAAGGCTGCTGTCCCTTTAAGACCAACTGCACGGATCCAATATACTGAAACGCATCCGGTTTTCACCCAACTGTTTTACATTAATTTAACATATAACCGACTGTGCTTACTTGAATACTCAACACGACGGGCATTATGACATAACTGTTTGCGTATTTGACCATTCAAGCACAATAAAACACGAAAGAGATTCACTGTCTCCAGCTTCACTGGCTCCACCATGTTTTCCTGCTCCTCCAGCTCCACTGTGTTCTCCAGCACCGCCACCCTTTCCAGTAGTTCTTGGACAGTTTATAAAAGTACAATTTGAAGGCACAAGATCAGAGAAAGGACTCAAAAAAATCCAAATCATTTGAAGTGAGAAAATCATGCAAAATAAATGTCTTGTTCACCAGAGATCGAGCGTTTACCAGGGCCATCTTGACCCGTGTTGACTCACCAACCGACTGTATCGCACAACTCAATGGACGAAGATTTCCATGATTGACTCCTTCTCGTCGTGGACGAAAAGACAACCGGTACCGACAAGAGCCATGTGAAACATTTGGAATTTCTTGCTGAACACACTGGTGAATAAACTCCAGGGATCGCGGCAAAATAGTACGGCCACTGGCCAACCCAAAACCAGAGTAATCCAGGCAAGGATAGTGCGCCGGTAAACTTGCTAAACATAGCTTTAGCTTGACTGCAATTCCTCCCCGCTTTCCTCTCCGTCGGTGGCATTTCCTTCCTGGGAAATCCCATAGCGACCAGCGCAAGCAGGCAGGAATAGACGTTATAAAAGGTGGAGGTGGACACTTAAAATTAGATCCCCTCAAAGCAGTGCTTGATAAAACTTCAACTGAGCTCCTTATATTAAGGAGCATTTGATGGTCGTACATTAACAGTGCACGTACAGTATGAGTCAGAAAGGAGCTTAAACATAGGACAAACAAAACAGATAGCAGACAGCCAGCCATGAACAATGGCGCCATCTTGTCCCTTGAACATCTATTATTATTGTTTGGACCAACCACAAGAACCTTGAGTACATCTGTTTCGCCAAACATCTCAATTCTAGGTAGGCCCAGTGGGTTCTTTTTTTCCCCCCAGCCAGTCTCATATCGTCCTGGACACCATTGTCCCTGCAGGGATGGTGGTGGCTGTGGTGTCTTGGGCGACTGATATATATTGCTCTCTTTTTGATGAGTTCCTTCAAAGCTGGGTCACTCAACCTGGGTGCACCAAGGGGCACACTTAGGACGGGGTGTCGTGGGTGTGATCAGAGCTGCTCGACAGCATTGCCTAGCAGCACTCATTAGCTATTAGCCACACCTGTTGCTTGTTGCTTAGTTACTGTACACCGTGTGTTTGTGTTGAGTGTTTGTCAGATCATCTTGTCCAGTGAAATGTTTCCAGTGTTCACTATAGTTCTTGTCTGGTCATTTCTTTTGTTCATGTCTTTGCTCCAGTTTCCTTTTGATGTTCTGGCAGTTTGGACTATTGCCTCATGGCCTGTCTTCTGTCAGTTCTTCTGTCTGTCAGTTTGCACTGCTGTTTACATCTGCCTCATCTGCTTAACTGACTCCACCCAACAGGAACTCAGCCATGTACGATTTAAAAAATGTTCCCACACTGTTGTGAGGGGCATACCATGGCTAAAAGCTCATGAAAGTTAACATAGAAATTTGTCTTATGACATCTTTTGATTTGATACTGCAATTCTAGAGGGACCTGCCTCATTGGCTTCACAGCGCCCCCCAGTAAGAAAATACATATTTTGTCCCTTTGGAATACATGAAAACTCATAAAATGTTGTTAATATTTACAGGTTTGTGTGGAAATATTGTCCTTAACATGTTCCACATGAACCGCATGTTTCCCATTGGCTTTTATTAGCTCTGCCCAACAGGAAGTTGGCCTTTTTGGAATGTTTAAAAATGACATGCTATGGATTTTGAAACACTTCTCCTAGGGGATTTATGTGACTGGCACCAAACCTAGATAAAATCATGCCAAGACACTGAAGATGCTAAATTATTAGCATAGTTATAGTTTTTAATATCTTAAACGGTGTTGCCATGATGATAATATCTTAAACGGTGTTGCCATGGCGATTAAGAAACATTAAAAAAAAGAAACAGGAAAGTGTCCTATATCTTCTGCATGCATCATGTGATTTAATTCAAATAGGACATATATGTTTGGCTTTGTGGGCTTATCACATTGATGTGGCTATTGTTGGTCATGTTTGTATTGCCACCACCTGGCAGAAGGTATTAATACAGACATTTGAGCAAACTTTGAAATATCCCTTTTTTCAACTTACTCTAAATTACTTCAGATGTTTTTATAATAATGACAATAAACTACAGATTTTTAATGTCTTAAATACTGTTGCCATGACAACACATTAAACATTATTATCCTTTTTTTATGTTTAGTCATGTCTTTTTGAGATACTTATCATGCTTTAATTTTCATGATCTTTTGCACATTTATCAGAGTCATAAGCCATTATGGCTTGGCCATGGTTCATACATGGGCATGTAGAGGGGGCTCTATAGCACCACATAGAAAATGGAAATGTTCAGGGCAGCATGTTCTGTAGCACATTCATTTTCAGCTACGGTCACCAACTTATGCACATATATAGATCTCATCAAAGCGTTCAAACAAACACTGCACATTCCGATGTTTGGTGCAGGCAGTGCAGCAGTGCAGTGAGTTATAAAATGAATTCATTTAAATTACTTCATGCATATAGCACTGGAAAAAAATTAAGAGACCACTGCAAAATTATCAGTTTCTCTGGTTTTAATATTAATAGGTATGTGTTTGAGTAAAATGGAAATTTTTGTTTTATTCTGTAAACTACTGACAACATTTCTCCCAAATTCCAAATAATCATATTGTTATTTAGAGAATTTATTTGCAGAAAATGACAACTGGTTTAAAATAACAAAAAACATGCAGTGTTTTCAGACCTCAAATAATGCAAAGAAAACAAGTTCATATTAATTTTTAAACAACACAATAATAATAATGTTTTAACTTAGGAAGAGTTCAGAAATCAATATTTGGTAGAATAACACTGATTTTCAATCACAGCTTTCATGTGTCTTGGCATGTTCTTCATTAGTTTTTCAAATTGCTGTTGGTGACTTTATGCCACTCCTAGCGTAAAAATTCAAGCAGCTCTGCTTTTTTTGATGTCTTCCTCTTGATCACATTCCAGAGGTTTTCAATGCGGTTCAGGTCTGGAGATTGGGCTAGCCATGACAGGGTCTTGATCTGGTGGTCCTCCATCCACACCTTGATGGAGCACCCCCAGGTCATCACCGATCCTCCACCAAATTTCACAGAGGGTACGAGATACTGTGGTTTGTAGGCCTCTCCAGAGATTGGACTCATCAGAGAAGGTCCAATCTATATGTTTTTTTGCAAATCTCAGCCTGGCTATTCTTTGCTTCTCATTGATGAAGGCCTTTTTTCTAGCTTTGCGCAATTTCAGCTTTTTATTTTTGATACCTCCTATATTTACCCACTTCGATGCATATTGCCCACCGTTCACTGTTTTCCTAAGGCTGCTGGGTGGTGCAAGGGCCCTTTCATCACTGCTTGCAGCTTTATTTTTTTTTGTACTTTATTGTCTATCATTAAACATTAAACAGTTTATCATGCCTGCTCCTGGGTCATCCTGTTTTACTGTGACACAATGACAACAAAGAATACCCGGGAATATCTGTAGTAGCATATAATGCATATATACGTATTTATATATTGTTATGCATATATATATATAAAAGCATGCCACAAATGCTGTTGCTGGACTTTACATGGTTTTTAACACATAACATTCATTTAACTTTATGAAAACATTAAAGGGTTAGTTCACCCCCCTCCCTCCCCCAAAAACGTAATCATTTACAAACCTGTATGACTGACTTTACGTGGAACACAAAATAAGATATTTGTGGCGTCCTAACCTAAAGATCTAAGTGACCCTTTGCTTTGATAGAAAAGTTAAATTGAGCTACGAGCAAAATCCTGCACTTTCAAGCAGTTTTTTCAGCCCATCATGTCTTCAAATGATCCGTGATATCTGCAGCTTTATGCCGGCTGTGTACCCTGCAGTCTTATCTCCATATAGGGTCGCGGTCAATAAGCAATTAGCATTTTATGACAAACTGCTCACCAACATCAGGGGAGGTTGGCAGCTTGCCATTGCAGATTAATTTTATAGAGTGGATTCAAGTCATGTCTGGGAGACAGAAGTCAATGTTTATTACCATGGAAATTACATGCCCTCTAAATGTCCATAAAAATAATTTAACATGAGATAGGCAATTAGTCTAATGTTTACTCACTAACAAAATAGGCTAAAGAATGACTGCTAAAAGCACAAGAGCATGTGTTTTACCGGAACTATGTTCAGGCATTTCCACTTCCTGTGTGGTTTACAATGGCTAGTGCTTTGAACTAGTGCTGTCAGTTTAACACATACATTTTTTTAATAATAATAAATGTTATAACACACACATACATACATACATACATACATACATACACACACACATATTTATATATACATTTATATATACAGTGCTTGAAGTGGCCAGTATACACCGGTACGCAGTAACTACAGAAGTCAATGTTTATTACCATGGAAATTACATGCCCTCTAAATGTCCATAAAAATAATTTAACATGAGATAGGCAATTAGTCTAATGTTTACTCACTAACAAAAGAGGCTAAAGAATGACTGCTAAAAGCACAAGAGCATGTGTTTTACCGGAACTATGTTCAGGCATTTCCACTTCCTGTGTGGTTTACAATGGCTAGTGCTTTGAACTAGTGCTGTCAGTTTAACACATACATTTTTTTAATAATAATAAATGTTATAAAAAATTATAACTAATAATTAATAGTAATTATAACTGCACTTCAATATTTTAGTCTTTAGCGTACTGGCACTTCTGACATGTTGCTGGTACTGAGTCAAAGCGTCAGTGTCTGGGTGTCTTATAATGAATGCCGTCTGAAGGTGTTTTAGATTATGTGCTGGTCAGTGGTAACCAGCACTTCTTTTTATCCACTTCAAGCACATATACATATATATATATATATAAAAATAATTTACTTTCAGAACAATTTATGTTTACAGTACTACCTTCATGTTTTGTTAGCACACAGTCATTGCAGCCCTAGCTGCTACCACAAAACCACACTCTTTGAGAGCGGACATCACAGAATAAGTAAGGATTATTATTATAAAAACAATTTTTAAGATCACAAGCTGAATGCAAAAGCACATCCTATTTGAAAAGCCTCTAGGCCTACCTTGACAACCAAAGACTGATTGACAGCTTGATTGCAGTATAGATAACTGTGGAGTTGTGGTCCAGTGGTGTTCGTTGAAATTAACTTTTGTAAACACATTTTGTATATTCAATTATTTTGTCTACCACAATAATGTTGTCTTTGAATTATCTTCATTTGCAGGCATTTCTCTGTAAATATTACAATTAATTTGATCAGTTAATCGGCATATCATGTCATTAACTAGATACAATTAGATTTTAATCAGTTGACAGAACGTCTTGGTTACATACGTAACCCTCGTTCCCTGATGAAGGGAACGGAGACGTTATGTCGGGACGACATTAGGGGTCTAACTTGGGAGCCCAATCATCTCGGAGTTTAAGAGAAAATGGCGATAAAAATTGGCTAGTGGATTTTGCATGCTGAGCCACTCCCCGTGCACACAGGTATATAAGGCAACAGCGCGCATCCACTCATTAGGTTTTACGCTGAGGAGCCGAGAATGTGTCCTGGCATCAGCGAATGGTTGAAGGTTGTGGCATGGGGACATAACATCTCCGTTCCCTGACCGTTACGTACGTAACCGAGACATTCCCTATCTGTCGGTCACTACGAGTTATGTCGTGACGACATTAGGGGTCTATGGAAAACGCCACAACCTGAACACCGCTGCGCTAAGGTCGTAACCTTCCCAAAGCCCCAGTGCAAATTCACTGACCTTGGTACTGAAGGGGACCAACGATGAGTACATCGCAGCTGGAGGAGGCCACGCTGCTGTTCAGTCCACAAAAAAGATTTTGGAAGGGCTTTCAACCTTCAGTGAAAGATTGCTTCAAATCTTCCCTATTTGTTAAAGTATCAATAAGCAATTGCATTAAGGAAAAGGTCACTACGGAGACCACATCCTACCCGTAGGGAGGTGACATGTGGAGATACTGAGCTGGACTGACCCAGAGGGCAGTACTACATATAGAATGGGTCTCTGAGGCAGATCCTACCTTAGAGTATGGATGGAACAACTGCCAGAAGAGACTGACAGAGCGGGTCTGTCAAGGGAAGACACAAGCTTACCGAGAGGGAAACCTAGCGTGGAAGAATACACATATGGGATTACCTGTAGGGAATCAAGCCATATGGACACCTAGCCCAGTACAGGGGCTGACCGGACTCTGGGCATGCTAACACCAGTAATGGGCCTGGCGTCAGGCTGCTCTGCCAAGTCTGACTGCGGGGGGTGCTGGAGGATGCTCGACCAGGGTTCGCCAACCGGGGAACTCCACTGGGAGAAGAAAGGTGCTCGCATCCCCGTGCGCAGCAAGCGAGACACCGAGCCAGTTCTTCCCGCCAATTACCTGTTACCCAACACACGGGAAGAAACCGGCTCTACACAAAGTTTGTAAAACCTCGCGAAGGTGTTAGGTGTCGGCCAGCCCGCAGCTTGACAGATGTCTGCCAGAGAGCGCCGTGCGCCAGCGCCCAGGAGGAGGTAACATTCCGAGTGGAGTGGGCTCTCACCCCCAGGGGGCATGGCTCGCTTTGGGATTGGTATGCCGAGGCGATGGTATCCACTATCCAATGAGCCAACCTCTGCTTGGAGACAGCCTTCCCTTTCTGCTGACCTCCAAAGCAGTCAAGGAGCTGCTCAGAACTTCTGAATCTCTGGGTGCGGCCCCCGTATATGCGTAATGCTCTTATGGGACACAGCAACGCCAAGGCTGGATCTGCCTCCTCCTGGGGCAGCGCTTGCAGGTTCACCACCTGATCTCGGAAGGGAGTGGTGGGAACCTTGAGCACGTATCCATGCCGGGGTCTCAGGACAACGTGACAGTAGGCTGGCCTGAACACAAGGCACTCTTCACTTACCAAAAATGCTTGGAGGTCCCTGACCCTCCCCAGATAGCAAAATTCCTGAGGCCCAGATCAGGCCCACACCTGACACTTTCATCTGGCCCACATACTGCGTGGAATGATGGCAACTGGGCGGTCCGCTCTTGTTTGCCAGATTTGGGCCACAAGCAAGCCAAAAAAAGGCTCAATGTCAGCCATGAATAAACCAAATAAAGCAGAACTGGCCCAAATCTGGGCAACATTGATTTTAATTCTGGCCCAGATCCAGCATCTTATTCCGGCCCACATACTGTGAAGAATGATGGCACTTGGGCGGTCCGCTCCTGTTTGCTAAATTTGGGCCACAAGCAAGCCATAGGTAGGCCGCATGTCAGCCATGAAAATAAATAAATAAAATAAACCAGAATTGGCCCAAATCTGGGCCACATTTCTTTTAATTCTGGCCCAGATACGGCCCAGATCTAACACCTTGTTCTGGCCCACAACCATATAGAATGATGGCATTTGTGTGGTTCACTCCTGTTTGCCAAATTTGGGCCACAAGCAAGCCATAGGAAGGCCGCATGTCAGCCATGACAATAAATAAATCAAATAAATTAGAACTGACCCAAATCTGGGCCACATTTATTTTAATTCTGGCCCAGATCCGGCCCAGATTCAACACCTTGCTCTGGCCCACATACTGCGTCGGATAATGGCATTTGGGCAGTCCAGTTTTTGCCAGATTTGGGCCTCAAGTAAGCCTTAGCATTGCTGCATGTAAGTGTAACACAGCAAAAGTTATCAGTATAACACCGTGTTATATTACTCTGAATAGATATAGGGCTAGGTTCGACTCTTGGGAGGATAAAAATTTAATTTGGGCCAAATGGTATGAATCAGCTAACAGCCAGCACATTTATTGCACATATAACAGAAAAACTAATAATAGAAGAAACAAGTTAGTATTTTGTTGTATTGTCCCAACACAACACTACTAGAATGGGAAAAATTCGATATTTAGTCCAGGTTGTGCATAACAGGTCAGAGAAAACAAAGAAAGAGGAAGAGAATACAATAAAATGTCCAAAAGTCCTCCTGGTTCCTTCGCAAATTGGTGTGTGTGTAGTGTAAAATTAATGTATGCATAAGGCCTTGTTTTATCCTACTACCCGGGTAGTAGGTGTAAAGTAACAGCTTAGCTGTAATTGAAAAGAATCCCACGATGCAGACAGGTCCGAGTTGAACGTCAGCAGTAGGCCCTTCACAGAATCACAGGGTCTGGCTCGCCATAGCTCACATAAGCTCACAGTTGATCATGTCACAGGATGGAATCAGGCAACAACAAAAAAAAAAAAAACAGTCTACACAGAACAACACAATTCAGAATTAACATCTCTTAAGATTCACATTAGCTTGTCACAATAAACTCCATACGAGTAAATAAATTGTCAGAAGCATCACTCACATGTTTTAACTTAGCAATTTAACATTAATACATGTGAGCACACTAAACGCACGAATAAATCTCTGTTTAACACACAGGTTGATTATCTACATCCCAAAATACTTTCATGTATAAATAAAAAAAAATTCCCACCATATATATACAGGGAACATCATAAAATAAAATCTATTCGTTTCCCTGATCTCTGTTTGCAAAAAGTGTATTGAAATACAAAAACATATTGAATAAACAACTTTTAACTCTGACTGTTTTTTTCTCCCTTGTACGCTATAACATATATAAAATTTTTCCGATTACTAATCAGTTAAAGCACATCAACTTAACATTTCTGTTAACACAGAAACTCACCAGAGTTTGTAGAAATAACTTCTCAGTCGACATAAATATGAATTCCTTTTGAAACCCATGAACATACTGCAACAATTTATATGAAAAATTTAAACATTAGAAAGTACAGTTATAATATTTCAAATGCAGCGCTTGATCACCTCGTGCGTACCAGCGGCGAAGTCTTCTTCTCCTAATCTCTACATCTCAGTTAACGAGATCATACAGCGACCCCTACAGGGAAACTAGGGTACTGCATTGAACTTAAGCATAGAACAGTGTAAAACTCTAGGGCAGGGGTGCCCAACCCTGCTCCTGGCGATCGACTGTCCTGCAAAGTTTAGCTCCAACTCTAATCAAAGACACCTGCCTTTAATTTTTAAGTGATCCTGAAGACCCTAATTAGTTGCTTCAGGTGTGTTTGATTAGGGTTGGAGC
>NW_015650699.1:374745-392037 GCF_001515625.1 Sinocyclocheilus rhinocerous | reverse complement strand
AACAATTATAACAATTATATCATACAGAAACAAGCACAAACATTTGCTTGACCAGCCACAACATCAACATTGCAAAATTAACTCCGGTCTGACGCACGCGACTTCTCGCGTGTGTTTTGTTGTGAAACGTAGTTTGCGGACCAGACAGAGTTGTCGCGATTCTTCCTATTGTAAAGTCATGCAGTGTGTAACCTCCTGTCGCCGATCCATCGTGCAATGTGAACACAGCAGCGACTGACTGCTACCTCAGATAGTCGTGCAGTGTGAAAACCACAGTGACCCGACAACTTTGAAAATCGTGCAGTGTGAACTCAGCATAAGTCTGTGAGTGTCATAGCTACGCTGTTAAAGAGCGCACAACAAAAATGAAAGGTTATATAGCATAAGTCTTTAATCCAACAAGGGTAAATTCAAACACAATGCAGCACAGCGACATGTAGACATAAGACCAGACAAACTCAAAGTGAACATACAGGAACTTAAGTACTCAGACCAAACAAGGATAATTAATTAGGCACACCTGAACATATTAATACAATTAACACAACAAGGGAAACGGTGCAAAAGGAAAACAAAGTCCAAATTAACAGAAACCGTGACAGTAAGAGTACAATCATTATAGTGCACTTCTGTTTTTATGCTGCACAGCACACATATAAAAAAACTGCCATTAAAAGCATGTTTCAAAAAATAAATTGATGCGTATGTAGCCTTCTTAAGACTCACATCCAGATCACCCTGCATCAGTTAACTGTGTTGCATCCGACTAAAAGTAGCCAAATTCTATTAGGCCATATTTACAATTTCAAACTTTCATTTCAATTAGCCAGTGTCAAGAGTTACATCCAAGAAGTGGCCTCACTTGTCAAGTGTTTCAACCAGAAGTGGTCCTCATCTGTTTTATAATATATGGGACATATTTGCCATGTCAAATGTTGGACAAGTTGGCTTACACACTGATTTGCCAATGCTGACTGTGCCGTGTTTTTGCCAAAAGTGGCCCAAATTGTTATTAATTACACTGGGCCACATTGGTATCATTATATGTGGGCCACCTTAGGATCACAGCCACGTTAGCCAGTGCTTACCATGCCATATATTGGCCAAAACTGGCCCAGATACGTTTGAGGATAACTGGGCCACATTTGTGGCATCATACTGTCTTAAGAGACAGGAACTTCAGCTTGACTGAATCAAGCGGCTCAAAGGGACCCCTCTGGAGTCCAGATACATTTGGGCCATTTTCCCAGGAGGGTATCAGGGGTGTCCTAGGAGGATTCAACCTTCTGGCACCCCTCAGGAACATAACAACCAGGTCATGCTTTCCCAGAGACCAGCCATCCACTGCATAGTGATGTGCTGTGATAGCAGCAACATACACTTTCAAGGTGGAGGGTGACAGCCTATGCTCCAACCTTTCTTGCAGGAAAGAAAGCACAACTCTAATCGAGCATCTACAGGGGTCTTCTCGGTGAGAAGAACACCAATTCGTGAACAGACTCTACTTCAAAGCATAGGCTTGCCTCGTAGAGGGAGCTCTAGTCTGAGTGATAGTGTCTACCACCGCTGGTGGCAGATCACTTAGGTCTGCCGCGTCCCGTCCAGGAGCCACACGTGGAGGTTCCAGAGATCTGGACGTCTTTCCTCAGGGAGATGTGCCAGGGAGGGGATGTCGCCAGGAGCATGAGTTCCGAAAACCAGGTCCGGGTGGGCAAGTAAGGCGCAACCAACATGACCTGTTCCTCATCCTCCCTGACCTTGCACAGTGTCTGTGCGAGCAGGCTCACTGGGGGAAATGCATACTTGCGCAGAGCCCGGGGCCAGCTGTGTGCCAGTGCATCCTTGCCCAGGGGGGCCTGGGTCAGGGAATAATACAGCTGGCAGTGGGAGGACTAGTGGGAAGCAAACAGGTCGACCTGTCGATTCCAAATCAGCTGGACCGCCTGGGGATGGAGTCGCAATTCTCCAGGGAAAGTGAGCTGTCGTGAGAGCGCGACGGCTGCATGATTGAGCTCCCCCGGAATGTGGACGGCACGCAGCGACTTGAGCTGCGTCTGACTCCAGAGGAGGAGATGGCGGGCGAGTTGAAACATGCAACGTGATCATAGACCGCCCTGTCGGTTGATGTACGAAATCCATGCGGACCAACACGTGCTTGTCCAGCAGCAGCGGCCGGAACTGCCGCAAGGCTAGATGCACTGCCAGCAACTCTAGACAGTTGATGTGCCAAAGCAGTCGAGGTCCTGTCCAGGACCCCGAGGCTGCCTGCCCATTGCATGTAGTGCCCCAGCCCGTATTGGAGGCATCTGTCGTGACAACAACATGCCGGGACACTTGTTCTAAGGGCACCCCGGCCCGTAGAAAAGCAAGGTCCAACCAGGGGCTGAATAGGCGGCAACACATTGGTGTGATGATGACACGATGTGTATTGTGGCGCCATGCCCATCTCGGGACTCGGGAGTGTAGCCAGTGCTGAAGTGGTCTCATATGAAGCAATCTGAGCGGCGTGACTGTGGCTGCCATATGCTCCAGGAGCCTCTGAAAATGTTTCAGTGGTACCACTGTCCTGCCTCTGAAGGCAGTTCAGCACCAACTGAGCACGTTCGTTGGTGAGACATGCCGTTATACTCACAGAGTCTAACTCCATACCGAAATAAGAGATTCTCTGCACAGGGAAGAGCTTGCTCTTCTCTCGGTTGACCTGAAGCCCCAACTGACTGAGATGCCGAAGCACCAGGTCCCTGTGATCGCACAACTCCTCTTGTGACAGCGATGAGCCAGTTGTCGAGATAGTTGAGGATCCTGATGCCCACTTCTCATAATGGGGCAAGGGCGCCTTCTGTGACTTTCGTGAAGACACGGGGGGACAGGGAGAGTCCGAAGGGCTCCAATCCTGGGCTTGAATGCATTTGATAATACGTTTCTGCTTCAACATCTTGAACGGGAGCTTGTGATGGGCCCGATTCAAGACTCGCAGATCCAAGATAGGTCGAAGGCCACCGCTTTTCTTGGGTACATTGAAGAAAGGGCTGTAAAACCCCTTCCTCATCTCGGTCTCAAGAACGCCGTTGTACTTGGGAGGAACTGAATCGCATAGCCGAGTCAAACCATCCGAATGAGCCAGCGGGATGGGTTGGGCAGCGCAAGCCACCAAAGGGATAGTCGACGTACCTGCAGTGGTGCAGTGATGGGGAGTTGTGCTGGGTGTCCCAGAAGGCATCGCATTCTGAGTCATCACAGCAGAACTCCCCGTGTCCCCAGAGGGACTGACCGCGATCTCTTGGCCACTAGCGATAGGGGGCATCATGGGTGAGGGTGAGGAAGTGGTGCGTCGATCACTGTCAACCCACAAGCCTTGCAACCCGGAGGGAAAAGAAACTGCTCTTTCTATGAAAATGTGGTTACCGCTGGCCATTGAGCCAGCGGCGGAACTGAAAGAAAATGAAACACAGGATTCTCCGCCCAGCCCTCCTCCGGGGGAAGGAGCGGCGCTGTCTTCGCCACCTCCTGAAGAGCAGTCTCCCACATCTCCGGGTTGCCCGTGTTAGGGCCGCTTCATCGTCTTCTTGGAGGACTTAGCGGCTGGGTGCGACACAGGGGGCGCCGCTCTCCTGCGTGGGGCCAGCCTCGACGATGACACAGCCTGCAGGATATGTTGGATAGCCTCAGTCTGCTTTTGTATTGCCGAGAAGCTGGGCAAAGTCCTCAACAGTGTCACCGAACTGGCCAGCCTAGGAGATGGGAGCGTCAAGAAAGCATACTTTGTCAATGTCTCTCATATCGGCCAGGTTGAGCCAGAGATGGCAATCCTGGACCACCAGAGTGGACATCACCTTCCCGAGGGACCACGCTGTGACTTTTGTCGCCCGGAGGGCGAATTCAGTCGCCGTGCGCAGCTCCTGCATCAACCTCGGGTTGGTACTACCCTCGTGCATTTGTTTTGAGTGCCTTGGCTTGATGTACCTGCAGAATAGCCATGGCAAGCAGGGCAGAGGCAGCTTGGCCTGCAGCACTGTAAGCTTTGGCAGCGAGAGCCGCCGACAGCTTACAGACTTTGGACGGGAGACGCGGACGATTCCTTCAAGTGGCACCATTTTCCGGGCACAGGTGCACCACAACCGCTCTCTCCACGTGGGGAATGTCTACGTACCCCCTAGCTGCCCCGCCATCAAGGGTAGTGAGGACGGAAGAGGGAGACGAGCAGCTTCTGGCCGTAAAAGGGGCCATTCACGACTTCGTCATCTCTTCATGCACATCCGGGAAGAAACGAACCGGAGCAGAATCGCTCAAGTTGTGAGCCATGCTCCGCACCGAGAAACCAATCATCTAGCCGCGAGCGCTCAGGGCTGTGTAGTCACCTCCAGCTCGATGCTCACGGCTGCCCGGGCAAGCATGGCCGACAGCTCTGGGTCCGATTCAGCAGTGGCGACAACACCCGAGGGGGGCAACCCCACCGAATCTTCATCCTCAGAGGCTGATAGCCCATCCCCAATGCTGCGATCGACATCCTCTGGCAGAACATGCGCTGCGGGAGGAGTGAGAGGTCCACGCGTGTCCCGGCGGAGAAGCTCTCATTGTCACCCTCAAAACTCGCAGAGCGCTAGCCTGCGGTCCTCTGCTTGTGGTAGAGAAACCAGGATGGGTAGCGGCAGAGGGGTCTGCTCCACTCCCCTTGAGGAGAGAGAGAGACGCAATCGCAGCGATGCCATGGACATGCGTCCACAGAAGAGGCATGACTCATCCACGAACGCCGCTTCAGGCCCAGACACTGAAGACAGCGATCGTGGCCATTAACAGAGGACAGGAAATTACCACATCCAGAAGGACACGGACGAAACGGCATCTTGAAAATGAATCGTCCGTGATTTGCTCTTTTAGAGGAAAAACTGCTCTTTCAGTTGAAGCGCCCAGGGGAATCACTGCTGCAGGGACACCGCTGTAATGCGCCATCACACCAACCAGGAAAAGCTCTCTTAAAAAGAAGAATGGCTTTGTAGTAAGGAGGAAGCCATGTACTACTCTGCTCCGAAGCAAAAATCTAATGAGTGGATGCGCACTGTCACCTTATATACCCGTGTGCACGGGGAGTGGCTCAGCATGCAAAATCCACTAGCCAATTTTCATTGGCGTTTTCTCTTAAACTCAGAGATGATTGGGCTCCCAAGTTAGACCCCTAATGTCGTCACGACATAACTCGTAGTGACCAACAGATAGGGAACTACTTATAACCTTGGTCATTAGCATTATGTTTGCAATAATCCTTTATAGCCAATCAAAAACAGATTAATGACATCAGACTACAACACTTGGTATTGCTCAGTTACAGAAAAGCACAGTTTAAACTGTGATCAAATACAATAAAGTACAGTATAGAGTAGTGATTTATATAATGTATGTTTCTTTAAAAGCGCCTTTCAACTGTACCTAGCAGTGATGACTAGTACACATTCTTTACTAAGTTATTATCAGCATAACAATTAGCATGAAAACTTAAAAAAATTAGGTGAATGTTTTTGGTTTGCCCCACTTTTGCTTTTAAAAGCAGCACTCAAGCTAATATAAACAAATGCTGATGATCATGTAATCCAGCATGATTTCCAACATTAAAAGTCCAAAAATATTCAGTTTATTTACAAATTAAAAAAAAAAAAATACGGCACACTTTCAGTTGTGGTCTCAGATTTTTAGAGGCCAGTCCACCTTATGGGATAAGCACGAAGTAAAAGTCTGTCGTTTGCCAAAAGCTCCACTGACTTGGAGATTGCGAGCTACCTTATTTTCTCTCTCCTGGCCATGGCTTCAAGACCGGCCCACCCAGCTGCTAAATAGCAGACTGACAGCAAAGGAATAATTCACAAGTGGAGCTAATCAAAGGTGAAAAGGGAGAATCAGTAAACGTCGTATCCTTTTGCCACTTTCATCAATCCAGCTAACTGAATTTGAGGTAAAGCTGAGCAAATTTTACGGGGAAGGAAATTAATATGTAACACGTCTGAGGTCTAGCCAGAGCCGGCGGAATTGGAAAAGTCTGCATTATATCAGAGGGGCAGATTATTGGAAAGACAATTGGGGCCGCTGGTGTAATCAGAAAACAGTGAGGTGTGTCTATCTTATGATGGCACTGTGACCTAGCGGACTCATGGCCAAGGAAATTTTTTCTCCCTGTTTTCAATTCAATCACTGGGGCCATCCACCCTGCTGCGTGAATCTGTTGGCCCCCACACATGACAGTATCAATTCAATTACCTTGAAAATGGATACATATTCAGGGTCTAAGAGAGAGCCTGAGAGAGCAGAGGGAAGACAAAGAAATACACTTTTACCCCCGTAATAAGTTTCATTTGGAGTCGGTTTGAAAACAATTCGCCTGTGCATTTGTCCCTGTCAGATCATATTATCCGCAAATGAAGTTTACAAAATATCAATTCAATTTCTATAACCGAAGCCTGTAGCAAAACACACAGTGCTTTGAATTGACCATATCATAACATCTGAGGGGCCCCTGGTGGCTTTCAAATATTTTCAGTCAGAGGCAATCAAAGCTAGAGCGGCTCATGCTAATCCGTTCAATTTCATCCTTTAAACCATCCCTTTTCCCCCATAAACACAGGGACGCCTTACCTCCCAGGACCAAGGAATGGCTGACCATGTTTGCTTTGTTATCTTCTTTTCTGTTGTTTCTGGGTTCATTTAATGCCCTTTTGATCTTCATTTATCTGCGCCCCTCTTTATTTAGCTTTGGCCATGATATTTGACTGAATAACACCTTTTCGCACCATATCGAGCTGCTCACAGAACATTGAAACACAGGTAACACTAATATTTTATATTAGGTAGCAGGTGGTGCAATCATATATTTTGAAACATCGATGTGACTGATGCATACTGTGAAAAGGAGCAACTACTGCTAATACAACTCTTCTTCATTTGATAAAATTACGACCAAGATTTCCACAATCCAGAAAAAAGCAGATGCATGAACTATTAAAAATCTTCAAGACAATTTTTAAAAACTAAATGGGATTTGACTAGTGCTTGTGACTCATATAAGACAATGAACTCTCCATGGGTGGTATATTATTAGTCATTTGGAGAGTGATGGGCTAAATTATCTTTCCATTATTTGGTTTTAGCATTATACACACTGCCACTTTTAGGCGCTAATTTGCGAATTAAAGATGTGAAGTTTCCTTGATACATCTCAGTGGGAAACAGAGAGTGTTGCCGCCTCTTACCGATGTCAAAATGGGTCGCCACATTATGAAATTATTCACAGATGCAGCCTGTAATTACGGCTGGCTCAGTCTCATGCTCCATCAGTACAAAAATGCCTGTATGGAGTGTTTTTAAAAATGCTGTTTAACAAATCAATTTGAAAACGCTTACCTTGTAAAACAGTGCGATTGTTCCAGTCACTCCTGATCAGGCAGTGCTGAGTGTTCATCTATTAGAGCTCTAACAAACAGGTTTACAGAGCAGCAGTGTGGAAATGCGTGATTGGAAAAATATAAAGGAGTCGACATGGATGTAACATTTTTATTGATTTTTGGAACCTCTCTTTGCTTTCTGCCCAAGGCCTTAAGTTTATATCATTAACAATCCTTTTCTGCTACTTGTTCTTTTACTTTCAGGTTTAGACATAGAAATGCATTCAAAGCAAGATATGACTGAACACCTCTAATACCAACAAACTAAATGGAAAATAAATCAAAGATGGCAGACAAACGAGACCAGTGTTGATTATAAATATACTTAGGTCATCCTGTACATCCTGAAAAGTATTGAAAATGAACAATTTTTCCAAATATTTGTGTGTGCTATGCATTTTTATACTTAATGTTTTTTTGTCAATATAGGCTCATTGGGAAAATGTGCCTTACCTACATTTTTGAAAACTCCAAAAACATGCCTATCCATACATTTCTCTGCAGTTTTTTAGCTGAAATTAACACTAGTGTCAGTAAAACACCAATAACTTTTTTTTCTTTTCAAACAAGTAATGATTACAGGGACAGATGATCAATTAATAAAGACTTATGTTTGCACAGTTCCTTGAACAATAAAATGTTATGACCTCAAAACACTTTCACCATAGTGTATGATTTGTAAACATTTTGATGTTTGCATCACATGAACGGCTCCATAGGTGTAAATTTTCAGACATAGACAACTTGCTCAGTAGTTCGCCTGCTACAGCATTGCACGTGATACGGAGCGCTTGGTGACAAGTCAAAGAGCTCATGATAAAAGATCTCAAAGACTTGTAGTAGGAAACTAAAATGGTATGCTTGCTTCAGCAGGTGGGTTTTCATCTTGCATTTGCGGCGTTCAAATTTTAGCCAAAATCATTGGATATTTCATTTCCAAACATAAAACAAATAACGTAATAAAATGCTGCCAGATTTACATTCATCTTGTTAGGGGAAAACTGAACATGCTTCACTTTTTAACTTGGAAATTGCCACGAAATCTGCAAGAAGCAATGCAATATAATTTTGCAGAAATGTCGCCACATGTATGTGGGTTGTTTTTTTCCTCATAAGATCAGCAACACAATTTCAGACTATATTGGAATAATTTGTGAATTGTCTCCCATTCAGAGTGCTATTTGTGTGGAATGTGGAGTTATTTAAATGCCTATGTAGAGTGTTACAAAATGTATTAGGTTACATGATGGTGGGTTGATGTCTTTGAAGGGAGCTGCCTATATTGGCAGTGTGCACTGAGTCATCTGTCTAGAATTTGGAAAAGAGCCATTGTCATTACTTGATAAGTCATTTCAGTCAGTCAAGATGCCTGGGATATTTTACCAATGAATCTGCCGCTGACAAATCAGTTTAACAGCTGGATAGAGATTATTGGTCATCTTAAAATATTAGTGTCAGCATGTGTATCCAAAAAGACAGCATGTCGGACTATGTTTTAAGACTTCCTGAATCATGGCCAAATAAGAGAATGGTAAATTTGACCTGAGAAGCATTTGCATGTTAAATGTGGTCAATCTGAATTGATCAGGACCAAATTAAATGCAGTGGGTTTCAATATTTTCCCTGTTCGCACATTAGCCTCTCACCAGCAACATATGGATCTATTGAATTCAGATTAGTAACCTAAGCATAGACTTAGACAAAGTCAGATTATTTCCAAACAACCAACAAACAAATAAATAAATGGCAGACTTTCAGTGTGGTCTCAGACTTTCAGAGGCCACCTTATGGTATAAGCATGCAGTAAAAGTCTGTTGTTTTCCAAAAGCTCCACTGGCTTGGAGATTGCATTTTCTCTCTCCTGGCCATGGCTTCAAGACTAGCCCACCCAGCTGCTAAATAGCAGACTGACAGCAAAGGAATAATTCACAAGTGGAGCTAATCAAAGGTGAAAAGGGAGAATCAGTAAACGTCGTATCCTTTTGCCACTTTCATCAATCCAGCTAACTGAATTTGAGGTAAAGCTGAGCAAATTTTACGGGGAAGGAAATTAATATGTAACACGTCTGAGGTCTAGCCAGAGCCGGCGGAATTGGAAAAGTCTGCATTATATCAGAGGGGCAGATTATTGGAAAGACAATTGGGGCCGCTGGTGTAATCAGAAAACAGTGAGGTGTGTCTATCTTATGATGGCACTGTGACCTAGCGGACTCATGGCCAAGGAAATTTTTTCTCCCTGTTTTCAATTCAATCACTGGGGCCATCCACCCTGCTGCGTGAATCTGTTGGCCCCCACACATGACAGTATCAATTCAATTACCTTGAAAATGGATACATATTCAGGGTCTAAGAGAGAGCCTGAGAGAGCAGAGGGAAGACAAAGAAATACACTTTTACCCCCGTAATAAGTTTCATTTGGAGTCGGTTTGAAAACAATTCGCCTGTGCATTTGTCCCTGTCAGATCATATTATCCGCAAATGAAGTTTACAAAATATCAATTCAATTTCTATAACCGAAGCCTGTAGCAAAACACACAGTGCTTTGAATTGACCATATCATAACATCTGAGGGGCCCCTGGTGGCTTTCAAATATTTTCAGTCAGAGGCAATCAAAGCTAGAGCGGCTCATGCTAATCCGTTCAATTTCATCCTTTAAACCATCCCTTTTCCCCCATAAACACAGGGACGCCTTACCTCCCAGGACCAAGGAATGGCTGACCATGTTTGCTTTGTTATCTTCTTTTCTGTTGTTTCTGGGTTCATTTAATGCCCTTTTGATCTTCATTTATCTGCGCCCCTCTTTATTTAGCTTTGGCCATGATATTTGACTGAATAACACCTTTTCGCACCATATCGAGCTGCTCACAGAACATTGAAACACAGGTAACACTAATATTTTATATTAGGTAGCGGTTGGTGCAATCATATATTTTGAAACATCGATGTGACTGATGCATACTGTGAAAAGGAGCAACTACTGCTAATACAACTCTTCTTCATTTGATAAAATTACGACCAAGATTTCCACAATCCAGAAAAAAGCAGATGCATGAACTATTAAAAATCTTCAAGACAATTTTTAAAAACTAAATGGGATTTGACTAGTGCTTGTGACTCATATAAGACAATGAACTCTCCATGGGTGGTATATTATTAGTCATTTGGAGAGTGATGGGCTAAATTATCTTTCCATTATTTGGTTTTAGCATTATACACACTGCCACTTTTAGGCGCTAATTTGCGAATTAAAGATGTGAAGTTTCCTTGATACATCTCAGTGGGAAACAGAGACTGTTGCCGCCTTTTACCGATGTCAAAATGGGTCGCCACATTATGAAATTATTCACAGATGCAGCCTGTAATTACGGCTGGCTCAGTCTCATGCTCCATCAGTACAAAAATGCCTGTATGGAGTGTTTTTAAAAATGCTGTTTAACAAATCAATTTGAAAACGCTTACCTTGTAAAACAGTGCGATTGTTCCAGTCACTCCTGATCAGGCAGTGCTGAGTGTTCATCTATTAGAGCTCTAACAAACAGGTTTACAGAGCAGCAGTGTGGAAATGCGTGATTGGAAAAATATAAAGGAGTCGACATGGATGTAACATTTTTATTGATTTTTGGAACCTCTCTTTGCTTTCTGCCCAAGGCCTTAAGTTTATATCATTAACAATCCTTTTCTGCTACTTGTTCTTTTACTTTCAGGTTTAGACATAGAAATGCATTCAAAGCAAGATATGACTGAACACCTCTAATACCAACAAACTAAATGGAAAATAAATCAAAGATGGCAGACAAACGAGACCAGTGTTGATTATAAATATACTTAGGTCATCCTGTACATCCTGAAAAGTATTGAAAATGAACAATTTTTCCAAATATTTGTGTGTGCTATGCATTTTTATACTTAATGTTTTTTTGTCAATATAGGCTCATTGGGAAAATGTGCCTTACCTACATTTTTGAAAACTCCAAAAACATGCCTATCCATACATTTCTCTGCAGTTTTTTAGCTGAAATTAACACTAGTGTCAGTAAAACACCAATAACTTTTTTTTCTTTTCAAACAAGTAATGATTACAGGGACAGATGATCAATTAATAAAGACTTATGTTTGCACAGTTCCTTGAACAATAAAATGTTATGACCTCAAAACACTTTCACCATAGTGTATGATTTGTAAACATTTTGATGTTTGCATCACATGAACGGCTCCATAGGTGTAAATTTTCAGACATAGACAACTTGCTCAGTAGTTCGCCTGCTACAGCATTGCACGTGATACGGAGCGCTTGGTGACAAGTCAAAGAGCTCATGATAAAAGATCTCAAAGACTTGTAGTAGGAAACTAAAATGGTATGCTTGCTTCAGCAGGTGGGTTTTCATCTTGCATTTGCGGCGTTCAAATTTTAGCCAAAATCATTGGATATTTCATTTCCAAACATAAAACAAATAACGTAATAAAATGCTGCCAGATTTACATTCATCTTGTTAGGGGAAAACTGAACATGCTTCACTTTTTAACTTGGAAATTGCCACGAAATCTGCAAGAAGCAATGCAATATAATTTTGCAGAAATGTCGCCACATGTATGTGGGTTGTTTTTTTCCTCATAAGATCAGCAACACAATTTCAGACTATATTGGAATAATTTGTGAATTGTCTCCCATTCAGAGTGCTATTTGTGTGGAATGTGGAGTTATTTAAATGCCTATGTAGAGTGTTACAAAATGTATTAGGTTACATGATGGTGGGTTGATGTCTTTGAAGGGAGCTGCCTATATTGGCAGTGTGCACTGAGTCATCTGTCTAGAATTTGGAAAAGAGCCATTGTCATTACTTGATAAGTCATTTCAGTCAGTCAAGATGCCTGGGATATTTTACCAATGAATCTGCCGCTGACAAATCAGTTTAACAGCTGGATAGAGATTATTGGTCATCTTAAAATATTAGTGTCAGCATGTGTATCCAAAAAGACAGCATGTCGGACTATGTTTTAAGACTTCCTGAATCATGGCCAAATAAGAGAATGGTAAATTTGACCTGAGAAGCATTTGCATGTTAAATGTGGTCAATCTGAATTGATCAGGACCAAATTAAATGCAGTGGGTTTCAATATTTTCCCTGTTCGCACATTAGCCTCTCACCAGCAACATATGGATCTATTGAATTCAGATTAGTAACCTAAGCATAGACTTAGACAAAGAGGAACTTATCTTTAATTAAAATCATGAAATGGGACCTTAAGTCCTATTCTGAAAGTTCCGTTGGGTTTGAATAATTACAAGGCCAGGGTTTATGCTTTTGATGCCTCTCCGGTCTGTGAGTCATGTGACTAGTGAGACAGGATAGCAATGTGTCATCAAAGTAACTTGTTTGTGAAAATATGTATTAAGTGTGTCCAACATCTCAGTAAAAATCAAGCCGTACAAATGCTTTTCAATTTTTCTGCAACCAAGATTCTATCAAACTTGGAGATGTTTTGTGTCATGTTCAAGTGTGTCATGTCAGAGATGGAGTTTGTTAGAATTCATAAAACAGTTACGGGCAACTGGTGCACATTGTTTGATATATTCACCAATGTCACTTTTTATGTGCATGCAGGAAAACAAATGAAATGTATTTTAAAACACTTCATTTTCCAGTTTGTTGTGTAAGGCCATTTTGCAGTTTCAGTCTAAATATAGCCCAACTCCCCAACATTTTTTTTCTCTGATTTGTCCAATTCAGGCAGGTCATATTCTCAAGTTGGAAAATACAGAAATCCAAGTAAATACAGAAAAATCACATACCTGCCTGCATTCATCAGTATCTACTATTTTATCCTTTAATAAAGCCTGTCTGGACCAGCCAACTGTCAATTACCCCCTCCCTCTGCTCTTGAAAATTGCTCTTGAACCTTTTAAACCAATTACTACAAAGGGGAAACATGGCAAAATGTGTCTAAGAGTGTTCAGCGCAGTAATGTGACTTATTGGCATGTCTGCAAATAGGATAATTTCTGAAATTTAGCCTCAATGAGGTTCCATTGCTTTCCCTGATTTATTGACAAGTGGGCATTGGCTTCCCGCTCAGGATAATTGGAGAAGCCATCTCATTAGATGGGAGAGTTTGTGATCTGGAGCAAATCTTGGGTAAGAAGATAATTAATTATGAGTGCCGGTGCCATTGTCACGTGAAGTGCACCGTATACAAGCTGGTGGAGTTTCTCAGGAGTCGACTCATCCTTTCCCAACCGCCAAACGGTTCAGGGGAGGGCTGATTACTGACAAATAATTACCAATGTCAACAGAATGGAGAGATGGAATTTATATTAATTATTTCATCAACATGGTGATGATCTTGTAGCAAATCCAATTGCAGAGGAAAGGTTAATTAGTTGCCATTGTGTAACATCAGAGCACCAACTGTGCTTGTTTTAACCGTTAGTCAGATTTAACAATAGGTGTGTTCGACTTCGGCTGCGACTGGATGTAAATGATCGCAGATATTTGGTGCTTGCAGTCGGGGGTGGAGTTCAAAATGGTGTATCTGGTCGGACACATTCTGCTTCCCGTAGTGTTGCTGTGTTTTCACGTGTTTGCTTACTTTATCGCAGATGAAGTATATTAGATGTCATATTTGTTAAATATAAAAACACTTTTCATTCAGTACCTTCTGTACTTTCTGTACGCGGGCCAGTACAAGAGTAAAGCCTATAAAAAAGCAAACAAATAAAGCAAAAGCCTAGTAAAACTATTTAAATACCGATACGTTTTTGTTCACAAGTTCATAAGTTCATTGTTCATAAGTTTTGTTGTGTTGCAAAATTAAAAATCTGCCCTGTTTCCATAAATAATTTGGTGTATATCGCAAATTATATTGTATCTTTGGCATCCTAATTCTTTGTGAAATGGAGAGAGCAATTAGACAATTGTAATTTGTCAGATTACTACTTACTAGTTTCACAAATTATTAAATTAGGAAAAATTAGAAGATGACAATGAAGTGGAGCTGTATTTATTGCATGAGTTCATCCTTTCATTTGGCATGCTCAAGTCAAAACAGCAAGAGGAATTATTATTAGTGTAATTTTTGTTATGATTTTGATTGCTTGCTTACTAAACTTTAGTTTAAAAAAGAAAATAGCAGTATATTCTGAAAATATATATATTTTTCCATTATAGAGAATGTGAAGCTACATCACACTGTGTTGCATGCTGGGGTGGTGCCGCCATCTTAGGAAGACCACCTTCTGCTAATGGTACTGAAATTAATACAGATACCTCTTTACCTTTTTTTTGTTTTGTTTTTGCCTTGAAAATTAAATATTCACATTCTTCATGGTATCGTTTTGCAGGGAAGAAAAGCTGTTTTATTGCATTGCATGATAACTCAAGTTCTTTCATACTGGCAAAGGCAATATTAATTATTAAACCAAACAAAATACAAAACTTCCAAAAACACTCAACAATGTGATTATGATAGGCAGTTGGTTTAATCAGTGACATTATTAATAGATTTGCTATCCGGTGTATACTCGTGACCTCCTCAACCCGCTATTTACACATATCACACATGTTCTTGATGGTGACCTACAATGGCAACATTTTTCACAATCACGACAGAAAATCAAAACACTGCCTTTAACTCACTAACAGAAAGGCAGTGCTATCCTCTTAATATGGTGTCTAAACAAAACAGTCACCCAGAATGCATCGCAGCATGACGTCAGCTTCGCATTCTGTATTTATGTTTTAGACACCCAACCTTGGGTCTCGAAAGCTTTATAATTTAATTTTTTCCTGCAAGTCAGGAGATATTTGCCTGATTTATGCTCCTCTTGCAACTCTCACTGTAAATACTAAATAATATAATCTTTATTTCTGATTTGAGCTCGCCTAGCTCAACTGCGTGAGAAGTCTACTGATCTATATAGTAGTACACATTCTGCCACGTTGATTACTCATCCAATGACGTTTGCGTGCTTGTTTCATGTTACATGCAGAACCAATTAAATTTGTGCCGTTTCTTTCTTTGCACGCAGATCCAATGAAGTTTGTAATTTTAATAATGTATAACGAAAATATTTTAAAGTTTACTGTCAAATTTCCCATTCATTCATGTTGTAAGAGCAACTTGCAAGGCGAGTCTTTTTCGCCAAATCATGCCAACAGAGCTATGTAATTGGTATTGCTTTTTACAACGCATTTTCAAAATGCATACTTTACATAAAATGCTGCTGTGTCTTCTGAGGGTGAATTTTGGACATTTAACTAAAATAAGTTGTGGTAAAGTTAAGGGGAAGGTTTAGGGTTAGATTTATTAAAAGAATCATCAGTCTGTATATATTTAAAATGGTTAATGAACCTACCAAAACCATTTTAAATAAATTCAGAATAAAACTGCAGTTTAATAATAGTTTATTAATTTAACACATCTTTGATAATTACAGAGAATTGGTGCTTTAACGGGAGCAACACTGCAATTGCGATTACAAACGCTGCTTGTAATCTGTCATGTGACACCACATTTATTTGAGTTAAAGGTGCAATATGAAATATTGAAAGCTGGTTGAAATGGATAGTGCAGTCCAAATTCAAAATATTGTTTCTCCCGCCCCCTCCTCCTCAGACTCGATGCTCACGCAGGTTGTCAGATTGAGGACACACAACAAGAACAAGCGCAATTGACAATGAAAGTCTAGGAACCTTACACTGAAAGGTGATTAGTTGATTTATCTGTGTTTTAATATTCCTCTGGTCATAGAGCTTTTTAGGTGGATGCCAAGGCTTTTTAGGTCGGGTAGAATCTGCAGTCTCTGATCCAGTTCGTTTGCTTGCGTCCATTGCTGCAATATGCTCTGTTTTCTGCCAACTGGCAACCCTGAGTGTTGAAATACTATTGAGTAAATTGGCAGTGGGCAGATTCACACAGACCAAAACAAAAACAGACATTCCGACATGGAACACATTGTTAGCATTGTTTTTCGGAGAAACAAGTATGTGAATTTAGCATGTTTCCTAAATATCTGCAAATGCATTATTGTATTTTTATGCTTTAGTACAGTCAAAAAAAACAACAACAACTTTAGTGCCATTTTTCTCAACAAAAGTGTTTCCAAACAAGTTTTTGTGACATTTTAAGTTACAGCTAAAGTTACAGAAGAGAAAAAGAGTGTGTCGACACTCGAAATTGTATCAATAGATATATGTAAACATTTTGATGCTCTAAAGATTTTTTTCATACATACACACACACACACACACACACTCACAAAAACTCGGCGAAGATAATCTTAAGATTGCTTTCACACTTTAAATATTTTATTATATTAACTTAAGCACAAGTTTCACAATGGCTACCACAAGGCTCTGGTGAAAAAGCTGAAACTATGTAATCTGCAGATATTAAATGGCTAGAGTTAATTAGCCTTTACCATTGTCCCAGCCTCCAGATCAGGGCTGTAGGTAGTAATCTAGTGAGGAGTGAGAGGTGAGACCCTCCATTCATTCCATAGTCGGGGTAAATTCATGCCCCATACAACTACAACACATCAACACTGTGAAGAGTGAGCCATCTGACAAGTAATTCGCTTTATCTCTTGTGGCTGGTATGAGAGGCGCGGGTGCTAAAAATAACTAATTAGAGGAATTACTAGGAAGTAGGATGTGTCAGGGATTCAGCAGACCTTTAACGTAAAAAGAAATTTGATCAATAATGAGGAGACTTGGAAATCCAGGCCTCTTAACATTAACAATTACTGTGATTAACAATGATACTCACAACTCATTTTTCATTACAGAGGAGACGAGATAAGCTTGTTTATATAGACTTGCTTTTCAACCAATGAGTAATTTATCATGGCAAAGCCCATGAAAGCACA
>NW_015650699.1:369151-374643 GCF_001515625.1 Sinocyclocheilus rhinocerous | reverse complement strand
GGGGGGGGGGGGGGGGGGGGGCTGAATATATATTACAATCCAGTTTATTGATTTTTTTAAAATAAATGAAGTATTTTCAATAAGTCTTTTTAAATTAAATTGTAAATTAAATTTATAATTTCATATATACAGTATATACTGTAACTTAAATATTCATATAGGTAATGTCACAAGTGAATCTCTCATTCTCATTTAATGTGAAAAACCTTTTAAGATAAAATGTGTTGTTTTTTTTATGTTAAAATACTTAGCAGCTAGATATCCAGAAAAAGTTCTTACAAAGCATGTAATTTTTTTTCTTTTTTTTCTATAGACACTTACAATACTTGCCATTTATATGATTATTTGGTATCACTTTACAATAAGTTTCCATTAGTTAATGTTAGTTAATACATTAAGTAATATTAACTAACAATGAGCTATATATTAGTCACAGTGTTTATTAATCTTTATTAACGTTAGTTAATAATAAAACATACAACTATCCATTGTTTGTTCATGTTAGCTCAGGCTCATTAAATATTATTAACAGATACCACTTTTGATTTTCATAATATATTAGTAAATGTTACATTTAACATAATCTAAGATTAATAAATACTCTACAAGTTAGTTCATGTTAATTAATGTAGTTAACTGATATTAACAAATGGAACCTTTTTGTATAGTGTTACCAAAGAGTTTTTCATACAGTAAATAAAATAAAATGTTATAGTGATACAGTACCTGATACTTATCCATCACTGTTTCTTCAGATATATATTACAGCATGATATGGTATTACTTTTTAATATCATCGCTGCGCTCACCCTTAATTCAAAACCCTGTGCTGCAGAGCTAAACATGAATTGTTAACCTAATAGAGTTCCTTTACAACCATTCATTTCACTCAGTTGAGCCAGGCTGGATCTAGAAAAGGTTATCTTGCCAGTAGAATAGATTCAATTTTAAATCCATAAGACGGACTTGGAAGAAAATGAATCTTAAGGGATTCACTCAGCTTTCTTGTTCACAAAGTCATCTCTGAGGAGAGAAAGCTACTTTAGGACTCTTTCTGGGTGCACTTTCTGGATGACTGACCAGTGCGATCCAGTAAGTGATGCCACTACAGTGCGAGTCGTCTAAAGCCAAAATCACTGTGCAGAGGAACTGTAAAGCTAAAGCTATTTTACACTGTAACAACTGATTTAGTTTGGGCTGTTTGGTGTTCAGCCGCTACAACAGCCATTTTTTTACTGTGCCACAAAAACTGGGAGACTTTATCTGTATTACTACAGGCTCAGCCAAAGCGTTTCTCATTGTTTGTCCAAAAATGCTTCTTTTCTTTGGCACGGATGTGAAAAGAGTCATGTAGTCATGTAGACACAATATTGAGGCTGCAGTATATAGGTCGAGCCTTTTGATGTGGATCACTGAAGCGTGGGTCCTATTTGAACTCTAGTGTTTGCTAACAATGTTTGCATCAAATGGTGATTGACTTTTAGCATGTAAATAGCAAAAATGATAAGCTACCATTTTATACTCCAACAATTAGAAATAAATAACGTCTTAACAATGCCAACCTTAGGCACAAAGATGCATGCCTATTTGAGATTCCATTATAGACAGTCCGCACCGGAAAGTAATGAGCCATAAAATTTTATTCAGAAATGATATTACCAAAAAATGATGGAGCGATACCGGGGCACAAAGAGGCAGCACGGCCAGTGCTCATCTTTACATTTGGCTCGGTGTACTTCTATTGATCCTGCAGAATCACTTAATATTGTCAAGGATAACACTTCCCACTCGGCCTTTTCCCCTCCCACTTAGAGGCTACAGAGCTCAGGTACTTACAGCGCTGAATTGACCAATGTGTCTCCATGTAATTACAGGGATTTTCTTATCTCCCTCTATTTGCTGAAGCTATTCCGCTGAAGAAAGGCTGCTGCTAATGCTGGACCTTCTCATATCTCATTTACATTGGCCGCTAATCCCAGCTCCATCTTGGTGTGAGATAATGACATTAGCTTCTCTCACTCGCTCACTCAGAAAAGCCCAGTAAATCAAAGCTTTTGGCATGATGGCTAAACTGAATGTTTGGGCTCAGATGTGCAAATAGCAAATAATTTAAGGGTGTTTCTGCAACTGTGGCCACTTTTGGCCCTGCGGACAAATAAACTCTTGTAGAGCACACTTTTCTCACTAATTTATTTAATGTGTGCACTAGCAATGTGAAAAACAACTGTGGGAAAGTCGTAATTTAAAAAAATGAATGCATGAATGCGTAATTTAAAAAAATCTTCATTTAGATTATCAGTAAATGTGTAAAAGTCATATTTGTTCAATAGATTTTTGTATATTAAGATTAAAACAATAAAATTGTACACAGACAGCTTTTGTAAATAGGAAATGTAAAAAAAATTAAGCTATGATAAACATCTTATTAAACATTTTAATGTTTATATAAACATGTTTATATATGTTATTTATATTAACATTGTATATGTTTATATAATGTTTATAATGTGTATATTCCTCCATATAAGGAAAAAAGTTATACATAAAATTCACATACCCTAAAAGTCTACACTCAAATTTTGACCGATATGGGATTTCTATTGGCCGATGCCGATATCTAGAGATCAAGGTGGTCGATTTAATACTGATATATATTTATCAATAATAATAATAGTAATAATAGTAGTAACAGTAGTAGTAGTTGTAGTAGTAATAATAGTCAGAAGTCAGAAAGAGCTTTATTGCCAAGTATTCTTACACAGACAAGGAATTTGTTTTGGTGACAGAAGCTTCGAGTACACAGAGACAACAACAACACACAGATAATAAAAAATAAAGATATATGAATAAAATACACATATGTATATATAAATAAACAAAAATAGACAAAGATTGCATGTAAATGTGTGCTATAGATGTAATAGAATAGAATAAGATGTAGGGATGGATTAAGATGTAGGGTGGTATCAAATAAATATAAATATTATTGCACAATGGGGAGAGCATTTAAATGTTCATGAGGTAGATTGCCTGAGGGAAGAAACTTTTCTTGTGCCTGGTTGTCCTCGAGTTCGGAGCTCGGTAGCACCGACCAGACGGCAAAAGTTCAAAAAGGAGATGGCTTGAATGTGAGGGATCCAGAGTGATTTTCCTTACTCTGGATGTATATAGTTCTTGGGAAGGGTAGGCAGGGGAGCACCAATAATCCTTTCAGAAGTCTGAACCGTCCTCTGTAGTCTTCTGATATCTGATTTTGTAGCTGAGCCAAGGACAGCTACAAAATCACAGGACAGACTCAATGATGGCTGAGTAGAATTGTGTGAGCAGCTCCTGTGGCAGGTTGAACTTCCTCATCTGGTGAAGGATTTACAACCTTTGTTAGGCCTTTTTAATAATGGAGTCAATGTGATTGTCCCACTTTAGGTCCTGAGAGATGGTGGTGCCCAGGAACCTGAACGACTCCACTGCTGCCACAGTGCTGTTCATGATAGTCAAGTCACCTTTATTTGTATAGTGCTTTAAACAATAGTGATTGTGTCAAACACAACTTTACAGTGTCAAACCGGAAAATAGTTTGTCAATAATGCAAGATAGTGAGTGGGGGGAGTGCTGGGGGGTTTCTCCTGAAGTCCACTATCATCTCCACAGTTTTGAGCCTGTTCAGCTCCAGGTTGTTAAGACTGCACCAGACAGCTAGCTGCTCAACATCCTGTCTTTAAGCAGACTCGTCACTGTACCTTGCTACGTGTACTGCGTTAGGCTAACCGAGACTTGTCATTTGCACTTACATATTGTTGCTCTTTTGTTAGTTTTGATTGCTTCTATTGTCCTCATTTGTAAGTCGCTTTGGATAAAAGCGTCTGCTAAATGACTAAATGTAAATGTCCTGGATGAGGCCGATGACTGTAGTGTCGTCCGCAAACTTCAGGAGCTTGACAGAGGGGTCATTAGAGGTGCAGTCGTTGGTGTACAGGGAGAAGAGCAGTGGGGAGAGTATGCATCCCTGAGGGGCACCAGTGCTGATGATGTGGCTGTTTGACATGAATTTCCCCAGTCTCACTAGCTGTTGCCTATCTGTCAGATGGTGATCCACTGACAGATAGAGCTAAGAACAGAGAGCTGGGTTAGTTTGGTCTGGAGGAGTGTTAGGATGATGGCGGTGAAGGCCGAACTGAAGAACACAAGAAGACAGGATCCTCACATAAGTCCCCGGTTGGGGAGTTGATGGAGGTGGTAATGTTTGTGTAGATAGATGGTAAGAACAGGTGTGGGGTGTGAGACCGGGAGTTTCAGTAAAACTCATTCAGGTTGTTGATTCGCCTCAGTGCTGGGGGATGGTGTCTTTGTAGTTTGTAATGTCTTTCAGACCTTTCCACACTGAAGCAGGGTCATTGGCTGAAAACTGGTTTTCCAGCTTTTTAGAATAGCTCCTCTTAGCCACTCTAATCTCCTTTGTCAGTGTGTTCCTGGCCTGATTGTACAAGATTCTGTCCCCACTCCTGTAGGCATCCTCTTTGGCCTGAATGGAGCAATATGCATCGTTTATTGTAGTGTAGCAGTGGTCCAAAATATTTTTGTCTCTGGTGGGGCATGAATTTTGGCAGTTCACGTGTGGAGGTTTGCTTTATTAAAGTCCCCAAGAATTATTATAACAGAGTCCTGGTGTTGTTGCTCTGTGTCTGCGATCTGATCAGCCAGCTGTTGTAGCGCTGTGTTCACGTGAGCTTGCGGAGGAATGTAAACACTAACCAGAATGAATGAGGAAAACTTCCGCGGTGAGTAGAAAGGCTTACAGTTGATGAAGGGTAGGTTTTTTTGGGTAGGGAAAGGAGTTTCGCCAGATGGATGCTAGGCAGCGCTGCTCTAAAGCCGCGCTGTTGGAGCTTGACTAGCGCGCCAGCTCGCTTCCTATGCTTGCGAACAATAATGTACAGTATGTGGAAAATAATGTGTTTTTTGAACCTTAAACCGCATAAACACATTTCATTACACCAAATACACAAAATACTGTTCTTTTTAGCAGCATCATATGACCCCTTTAAAGCGCTTGAACAGCCCCGCTGCTCCACCCACTATTCAGCAAAACATCCAAATAATAAAAAACTGGTAGAAGATTGTGTGGTGTGTTCTGCCGAATGTTCAGCAATTCATCTCTGGTAAAAATGATTGTGTTTGAGAAACAAAAAACTGGAAAAAAACAACAAAAACAGTATACAACAACTGGAGAGCTCCACACTAAGGCAGCCCAGGGCCGGCCCTGACCAATTTGGTGCCCTAGGCAAGATTTTAGCTGGTGCCCCTTGCATCGCAGCCAATTCCACCACCGATCATTCACACAGAAACTGCATAGCTTTATGACATAAAACAAATTACATATAAATAAGAAGGTTGCACAAAAAAAAACAAAAAAAACTGACATTAACTCAACTAGCTTTTTAAATTAGAGAACTTTATCGTCCAAAGGCAGCTACAATACTAACATTTAAGTCTTA